>NC_056735.1:1347854261-1348039261 GCF_019279795.1 Protopterus annectens | reverse complement strand
AATTTGGACCTAAGCATCAATAAAACAAAATAAATTATTATTGACTTCAGAAAGAGCTCTGCCATGCACCTGCCCCTTAAGATCAATGGTGAAGAAGTGGAGAGAGTCCAAACTACAAAGTTCCTGGGGGTACATATATCAGAGGATTTTTCTTGGAATACAATCACATGCCAGCTAATTAAGAAAGTCCAGCAGCGACTACACTTCCTGAGAAGGCTGAGAAAAGCAAAGCTCTCTATGAATGCTATAAATACCTTCTACAGAGGAGCCATCGAGAGCATTATCACCAGCAACTGCACTGTATGGTTCACTAACAGCACAACGGCCAAAAGAAAGAAGCTGCAAAGAATAATAGGAACAGCAGAAAAGATCGTGGGCACTAATCTTCCTACCTTACAGGAGCTCTTTGAAATGAGATATAAAAAGAGGTCCCGCAAAATACTGAGTGACACTTCTCATCCAGCGTATGGTTTGTGCACTAAACTTGCTTCTGGTAGAAGGTTACAGAGTATCCGCTGCAGAACCTCCAGATTCATGAATAGTTTTTATCCAGCTGCAATAAGACTCATTAATGCAGACATAAACAGACATAAATCTGAATATATCAAAACTATAATAGATTGTTATACTCTCGTTCTTTTTTTTCCATACAGTTGTTGTTGTGTCTTTTGGCTTTTCCCAGTTAGGGGTCGCCACAGCAGAACTCCGGTCCGCTAATGATTGGCAGTAGATTTTTACGTGCCGAGTTGCCAGATCTGACGCACAACCTTCAATGAAGGTACGCCCATTCACACATGTCTTCACACAGAAGACGCTTTAGCTGAGAATCGAACAGGACAACGTCTTACTGTGATTCTCTTTATTTATTGCGTTCTAAAGTTAATATATTCTCATTCAAGTGCAATTCCAATCACTTCTTTATGTACATTATCACCCAATATTACCTCTGTGTATAGTGTACTTTTCTTTTCATGTGTTAATCATCTAGTAGTCAGTGTTGCACATGCTTGTACAGTATTTATGTATACTGGATGTCAGCTACCTAGATATTTACTTTTGTACTATAGTTATTGTTTATTCTTTAATACCTCTAATGTCGGTCTTTTTGTGTTTGTTTTCTCCTGTAAAAGAGCTGATACTCAAAAATTTAGTTTGGGTAGCACTAGTGATTCCTAAATGACTAATAAATTTTCTTTAAATCTTTGAAAGGGCAAATATCTCGTTTCAGATCATATGTGAGGCAGATTTTTGGATTTAACCCCACTCCTTCAGCCATAACAAAGTAGATATTAAGCCTAGAACTAGGGTTTGTTTTGCTTATCAGCCCTCCATATTTAACATCAGGGCAATTTTCAGTGGTAGTCTCTCTCTGTCTCATGTGTATAATGAATGCACTTCAGCATGACCATTATGATCATCATAGTGTACTTTTTTGGGGATACTCACAATAACCATCAATAACTGAATAATACAGTCATTGCTGCAGTAGGAGCTTCCACTCGCCTTTTATCCTGTACTGTGCTTTTTGTCATTGGATATTTTTGATCATCGCCTAAGCTGCACCCTAGGGCAGATTTCTGGATAATATGATGCTCATATTGCATGATAAAACAGGCAGAAGATGGAGGGGTTACTGTCCCTTTACAGCTGAGTCTTTAGCTGTATCCTTGTTGTAGAAAGCAGCCTTGTGCCTGGTATGGCAGCATCCGTCTGCTCTTAATGTCTTGCCAGAAGACTGATATTTTCTTTTAGTCAAGTCCCATATGTATAGAATTATGTGTAGCATTAGTATGTGGACATCTATGATTATGGTGAATACCACTTCCCAGCTGTACCTTTTTCCCCATTTTGGCTTTCATGTGCAGTGTGTCCATGAAGATCTGGCCATGGACATGCTACCATACTCATGCATGACAGGTACTGTTAGTACCAGCCGAAGGCTATCTTGATATACAGTAGTTGGGGTTCCACAGGTGACAGTAGTGATATGGCTATTTCCCACTCCCTCATCCTGATTAGACAAAGCAGGGTATTAGAGACTTCATGCTTCCCCCTGGGCCAGCTATATCGCACTCAGTCTGCTGTTTGAACGTATATTACCAGCATCATAATCAGGGCTTTGTCCTCTGTATTAAAGGAGACAGCCAAAGCAGCTAAAATTTTAAGTTGTTATAGTTTTACCATTGTGAAGGTTATAAGAATCATTGCTTTTTGTGTATAATATTTATGAGTCAGTAGTGATGAGTTTAATTTTTTTTGATTAATGATAAGAAAAGACTGTTCCTCACTTGTAACTCATACATGGAAGAAGTAGCAGCCTCTCAAGAGTCTGTTGCACTTAAAGGGGGGACAGTAGGTCTGTGTTGCCTGGCTGTCTATTAGAATATTTGCTTTTTAAGAGATGCTTAGCCAGAATGGCATACAAAGTAGAAGACTGTTTAGAAGTGAATCCTTTGGGATGAGGCAAAAAACAGTGCAGTGTACATAACGGTATGTATACGCTGCAAAGACAAAATAAAAATACATGCAGTTTATTGGTAAAAACAGTGCAGTGTTAAGTGTATATTAGCCGTTGTATGTGATGTCTATTGTAAGACCTCAGCAGTAGTGGCACAGTAGTTAATGCTGCTGCCTCACAAGTACAGCACTTCATTTTTCAGCTGGGGTGCCTTCTCTGAGGAGTCTGCTCTTCCTGCCTGGGTCCAGGAAAGTTTTCACCAAGTACTTTGGTTTCCTCTCATATTAGGTTGGTTCTCTGCTCAGGATAAGCTTATATGCAGCATTCATTGAGTGCTGTAGTAGTTTCTGTCTTCCTGATGATCGTGCATTGGATTAGGCAGCTAACTGGAGAATGAATGAGTGACTTAATGACATTAAAGTATATTTGACTACCCATTCCTGAGAGTTTTGGTATGGTAATGCTAAACTTTATGCAGTGGTTATCACTGCTGCCTCACAACATTTGGCTCTTCATTATAGTTGAGGTGCCTTCCATGCAGAGTTTGCATATCCTCCCTTTGTCCATGTGGATTTTCAGTAGGTGTTTCAATTTTCATCCCACTCTGAACTGGATTAAATGAGGAGTTATCAGAAAATCAATGAGTTGTGAATTGCCATGTTACAGACACACACCCCTGTGTGTGTGTGTGTGTGTGTGTGTGTGTGTGTATATATATATATATATATATATATATATATATATATATATATATATATATATATATATATATGTGTGTGTGTGTGTGTGTATAGATATAAATATATTACACAGTAATACACACACACACACACACACACACATTTGTAGGCATTGGCATCAGCCCCTCCCCCCTCCTTTGGGGTCAGGGTGTCACGTCAACAGTGACCATCAGCTAGAACCAATGTTCATGTCGCTGGGTGGGTTAGCCCTGCTGTGGTCATTATTACATACACACACACACACACACACACAACCAATTTAGTGTGTGCAGTCCACGTACTGCATGTTTTTGCAATGTGGGAGGAAACCAGAGCTCCTGGAGAAAACCCACATGAAGACAGAGGAGGACATTTAGATTCCGCACAGAATGCACCATGTTGCATCACTGTGTGTGTGTGTGTGTGTGTGTGTGTGTGTGTGTGTGTGTGTGTGTGTGTGTCTGTGTGTGTGTGTCTGTGTCTGTACACACAGTGGCAGCTACACTGGATATAAAAAGTGTACACACCCCTGCTGAAATGCTAAGTTGTTATGATATTTAAAAAATGAGACCACAGTAAATCATTTCAAAACTTTTCCCACCTTTAATATGACCTATAATCTGTACAATTCAGATGAAAAACAAACAAATCTGTTAGGGGAAAAATATAAAAAATAAAAAAACATACAATAAGCTGGTTGCATAAGTGCGCACACTCTTAAACTAGTACTTTGTTGAAGCACCTATTTATTTAATTACAGCATTCATTCTTGGGTAGGAGTCCATCAGCATTGCACATCATGACTTGGCAATATTTGCCCACTCTTCCTTGCAAAAGCGCTCCAAATATGTCAGATTGCGAGGACATCTTTAGTACACAGCCCTCTTCAGGTCACCTGACAGATTTTCTATTGGATTTAGGTCTGGGCTGTGGCTGGGCCATTCCAAAATTTTAATTTTCTTCTGGTGAAGCCATTCTTTTGTTGATTTGGATGTATGCTTGGAGTCATTGTCATCTTGAAAGGTGAAATTTCTAGCAGATGCCTGAAGGTTTTGTGCAAAAAGTGACTGGTATTTGGAACCATTCATAATTCCCTCCACCTTGACTAAAGCCCCAGTGCCAGCTGAAGAAAAGCAACCCCAAAGCATGATACTGCCACCACCATGCTTCACCGTGGGGATAGTGTTTGTTTGGTGATGCGGTGTTGTTTTTGCGCCAACCACACCTTTTGGAATTGTGGCCAGAAAGTTCAACCTTGGTCTCGTTAGACCATAACACATTTTCCCACATGCTTTTGCAAGACTTGATGTATTGTTTTGCAAATTTTATCCAGGCCTGTATGTTTTTCTGTGTAAGAAAAGTCTTCAGTCTTGCAACCCTTCCCCATAGTCCACACATATGGAGAATACGGGAGATTGTTGTCACATGTAGTACACAACCAGTACTTGCCAGAAATTCCTGCAACTCCTTCAGTGTTGCTGTAGGTCTTTTGGCAGCCTCCCTGACCAGTTATTGTCTTGTCTTTTCCTCAATTTTGGATGGACGTCCAGTTCTTTGCAATGTCACCACTGTTGTCCCATATTTTCTCCACTTTTTGATGACTGTCTTCATGTGTTCTATGGTATATCCAATGCTGTGGAAATTTTTTTGTACCCTTCTCCTGACTGATACCTTTCAACAATGAGATCCTTTTGATGCTTTGTAAGCTCTTTGCGAACCATGGCTTTTGCTGTAGAAGGCAACTGAGTAAATGTCAGGAAAGTCTTACTAGGACAGCTTGGGGTTAATCAGAGTCTCTTTAATTTATGGCAGGTGTGTACCCAAGATGACTGAATGTTGTAATTAAATCAAAAGGTGCTTCAACAAATTATTAGTTTAAGGGTGTGCACACACAACAAAGTATTAGTTTAAGGGTGTGCACACTTATGCAACCAGCTTATTGTATGTTTTTATTTTTTTTTATTTTTTTTCTCCTAACAGATTTGTTTGATTTTCAATTGAATTGTACAGGTTATAGGTCACATTAAAGGTGGGAAAAGTTTTGAAATGATTTATTGTGGTCTCATTTTTATATCACAAAAATCCTGGCATTTTAACAGGGGCATGTACACTTTTTATATCCACTGTATCTATACACATAATCATACATACAGACATATGTTTGTGTTTATGTACCTGCACACACACACACACACACACACACACTAATCATTTAATTGATTAGGTAGGTAAGCTGGTCTGAAAACTGTTAAAGATGCACAGAGACAGAATACAAAATGACATTCTGCATAGAACAGCAGTGGCTGATAGCAAGCAGAAGAAATTGATAGCACTGTTAAAATAACCATCCTGTCAGATACATGTAGTATGCCTTGAAGAGTTTTCATAAGACATAGCTGCATATAAAGAGATGCAGTGCTTGAAAGACAGCATATTATATCATGAAGTATTTTGAGTTTGAATTGCAAAGATGTTGTGTGCTCGATGAAATTATACAATATACACAAATTCAAGAGCAGAGTTTCATATGTTATTTGCAACTTTCAAATTCATTTTATGGGTTGAAAGTGCTGGTCAGGTGACTGAATTATTTTGTTTTAAAGATTTTTATGGTCATTAAATTGCATGTGTTCCCTTTTGTGAGAACATTTTGGAACACTTAGAGAACAAATTTTGTTTAAAATATGACAAATGAATACTGATACGTAAAAGGATAAAACTGTATGTACTTGTGCAGTAAGTCTTTCATTCATTAGAACTTGCTCAGTGTTTTTATGTTCTTTTAGCTGTGTCAGCAGGCAGTCTTATTCACTGACTTTTTTTCTAAACAGATGCACATTGATCTGGAGAGGGAAGAAGGGGAAGAATTTGAAGATAGCACAGATGTTTTTGATGACAGCAGTTCCAGTCCTTCAGGCACACTTAGAAACTATCCTCTAACCTGCAAGGTTTTGTATTCGTATAAGGTATGTCCTTACTTTATTTTATTTAATTAAAAATTAATAAAAACTGGTAGGTTTTGTACACATATCATTTTCTTTTTATATTATTTTTAATAGCTTGTCATCTTTATTCAAGAAAAAGAATTCTGGAAATGAAACTAGTATTGATTACTGCTAAGAAGTAGAACCCCAAGCAAGCATTTATCTAACACTTTTGTAGGTTGAGGTTCATCCTCGTCAGTATTAGTGTCCCCATTCTCTCCTCTTTTTTGTTCCCGCTTTGATCTGTCTAATGTTCATCGTGCATACAGCTGCAGTCATAACAGATGGGTTCTCCTGCCGTCAGGCGGGTCCTCGAAAGTCTAGGTCCGGGTTGTCGCCGCTTCTTCCCTGACGTCAGAGCGACAGGGTATAAAGGAACCAGCCAACGCCATTTTCTTCAGTCTTTTCTTGCCCGGCGGTGCGAAAGCAGAAGCAGTTCGCCCAGCTCCTGAAATTACGAAAATTTTGAAACGAAGTCTTCTTGAAAGCTATAAACTTTTCTTGCCTCAGACCGATGTCAGACAAAGTTAATAATTGTATTTCATGTGGGAAGCAAATACCGCATAAGGATTTCCATTCCCTCTGTGTACCTTGTTTAGGCCCAGACCACGACATCTCGGTGCTACATTTAACAAACGCACCATTAAGCGTCGGGCGGAGTTTGCCCAGCATTATTTCGGAAAAGCATTTAACTATATTATGTCGTCGGATACTCCGACTCCAGCTCTGTCTAAAAAACGCAAAGATAAGGACCGATACGCGAGGTCCGCGGCCTCTACCGACACCACGTGGTCCGGTTCTCAGCGAGGCGCTTACGCAGCCCCTGACTACCGACGACTCTTCTTTGGTGGTGTCTCCTGTGCCCGAGCCCACACCCTGTCTACAGATACGAAGCCACTCTTGGCGTTGAACCTCAAATGTGGACAGGTCTACCTCCACTCAAGGTGTCTTCAGACCTTCCTCTTCTTTCTCCATCAAGGCTTTCACTAAGTCTAAAGCACCCATGCACTCTAAGAGACAAGCTACACAGGTCTCATCTACAGGCCCCATGCCTAAAACAGATGCTTAAAATGGCCGAGGATTTAATTACTCTTATCAGGGTTCTCAACCCCACCGGACAAAAGGCCCAGAGTGGAGGAAGAATCCCCCTCCTCTGATCAGGGCTGCATTATTTCAGAGCCCTCTGATGATCAGGAACATTCTTACTCCCCTTTTGAAGACTGTGATGCGGAGGAGTCCATTCCTTCTGTATCCCCCCCAGAGGATTACTCATTTGGGGAAACTTTGCATACCTTAAGGGAACACTTCCACTGGGAAGGCCAAGATTACTCAGATTCCAAGAAAAGGCTTAGGGAATTTCTCTTACTACCTCAGCACAGGCCTCTGGCTATACCTCCTGTCTTGGACATCCTAGATGATGTTTACTCGGAGGCCTGCCTTAACCCGGACTCTCTGCCTCCAGCCCCAGTTAAGCCTGACAGGTACTACAGGGTTCCTGACTCACACCAATTTCTATACAAAAGCCATGCTGCTGACCCAGAAACCATCTCACAGGGCCCCAAGGGAGTTAAGGCCTCCACTGCTAAAAATCCATTACCTTCCGAGAGAGATTCCAGATCCTTAGAAAGGTGGGGAAAAAGGTATATACCTCGGCTACCTTAACCATGAGGGCCTTAAACTGTCAGTTCCATATGCTAAAATATCAACAGTTTTTGTTCTCACAATTGAAAAGTAAAATGTCACAACCTGTACAACCAGACTTGAAGGAGTTGCAGGATTTGATGCATAGTGCAGAACAAGTGGGTAAGCATACCTTACAATGTGGTTTTGATGCTCTAGAGGCCTCATGTAGAGCTGCTGTTACGGGATCAGTCATACGTAGACATGCCTGGCTCAAAGAACAAACCTTGCCTGATCATGTCAAAGCTAAATTACTAGATGCCCCTCTTCAAAAGGATGTATTATTTGGTGCTAATGCTGAGGAGGTATTAAGGAAAATGGAGGAAAAGGCTAAATCAATGCAAACTGTGAAAGATTTTCTACAGGTACAACCCCAGTAGAAATTGGCATTCCAAAAATTGGTCCTTTCCAGCCACGGACAGACCCCAAAGAGGCAGATACAGGCGAGGGGCAGAGGACAATCCCAAGGATCGTTTAGAGGCAGACAATGGCAAGCTCCTACACAAAGAGGTGGTGAGGATAACTCACAATCATTCAGAAAGCAAGCCCAATGACTTTCCCTTTTGCATGCCAAGCAAGACTCAAATGGCAGCCCCTAGAGGAAAGCTGGCATTATTTTCAAAAATGGCATATTGTCACAAAAGACAAATGGATCCTGGACATTATAAACAGAGGCTACAGATTCCATTTTCACACCCTTCCAAAAATGAGAGGCATGCCAAACCTGCCACACAATCAAAGGGCAGAGGCACAAAGGCAAATTACAGATCTCATAGACATGAAAGCTATTCAAGAGGTACCTACGAACAAGGTCAAGGTTTTTATTCCAGGCTATTCCTGGTACCAAGGAAGGGAAAAGATTGGAGACCTATATTGGACCTATCCATCCTAAACACATTTCAAATTCAAGATGCTCACTCTACAGCAACTTCTTCCCATGCTGGGCAAGGAGTCTTGGCTGGTAACATTGGACCTCAAGGAGGCATACCTGCATGTCCCAATCAGACAGAATTGCAGAAGGTACCTCAGATTTCTTGCAGGTTCAACCCATTATCAATTCTCTGCATTGCCCTTTGGCTTATCTACTGCACCCAGAGTATTCACGAAATGCCTGGCATCAGTAATTGCCTACTGCAGACTTCAAGGGATACAAATATACCCTTATTTGGACGACTGCCTGATCCAAGCGGACAGCAAGCACATTCTTCTGAAACATCTGGCTTATGTAATATTGTTGTTGAACTCTCTGGTATACACAGTCAACAAAAAGAAATCAAGGCTAATACCCTCTTGGAAGATAATTTTCCTGGGTGCCAACTTGGACACAAACACCCAGATGGCCTACCTCACACCAGAGAAGCAGGGGCAACTAACTCAATACTTCAAAGCACTAGCAAATTGCACCAGGCTGACTGCAAGGAAAATCCTGCAGGCTCTGGGATTCATGGCATCTTGCATCTTACTAATCCCATGTGCAAAGCTGCATATGAGGAAACTTCAATGGTACCTGAAAAACATATGGTCTCAACACAGCCACAGTTTTTTAAACAATACCACCACTAATTCCATGTCTGCAAAAGGAATTTCTGAAACAAACTCAGGTCTTCCATTCAGCAAGCCTCACAAATCAAGTCATCACAACAGATGCCTCGGACTACGCCTGGGGCGACATGACAGATCGGTGCATTCAGGGCAAATGGTCCCAAAAAGAAAAGCACCTTCACATCAATCAAAAGGAAATGCTAGCAGTAATAAATGCTATTATAGCTTTCAAGGACCTTCTGCAACCAGGTCAACTATTGATAAGAACGGACAACACCACAGTTATGTGGTAAATAAACAAACAGGGAGGAACACATTCATACCCCCTATGCAGACTGGCTATGTCACTTTGGAACATGACCATGGACTTACAAATCGAACTGCAAGCACAGTACTTGCCAGGCAAGGAAAACACGCTGGCAGACAACCTAAGCAGAAATATGACAGATCCACACGAATGGAAGTTGCATCCAAAAGTTTTTACAGAAATAATCCAAGCATGGGGAAGGCCAGACATAGATCTCTTTGCCTCCCACAAAAATCACCAATTGACAAAATTCTGCTCAAGGATTTTCCATCCAAAGGCCTGGAGAATGAACGCTCTCTCTTTCAGTTGGACATCAATGACAGTTTATGCCTTCCCACCTCTTCCTCTGCTGCCCAAAGTTCTATTGAAAACCAGAGCAGACAGACCAAAGATGATTCTCATTGCTCCGGACTGGCCAAGACAACACTGGTACCCACTCCTGAGGAGCCTGACCCATTCCCCACTATGGACCCTGCCTCTAATGCCTCTTCTTCTGACTCAGCACAGCTTCAAAACTCTTCACAGCCAGCTAAAAACACTCAATCTAGCCGCATGGAAGATTCCTTAGCATCACAACAGGCCCTACTCTCCAAGGAGGTGCAGGATGTCATTTTGGAGGCCAGAAGGCCATCAACTAGAAAAAAATGGAAACGGTTTTGTGTCTGGAATGAGAAAAAGGGCCAGGATCCTGGAAAACTGAATTTACCTCAAATACTACAGTATTTAGCTGAGCTGCTAAGCAGTGGACTTTCATTCTCCTCCATCAAAATCCATGCCTCAGCCATTTCTGCAGAATACAACACTGATCCACCTTATTCTCTCACCCTCTTAAGACAGTTCCTCAGAGGGGCTAAGAATCTAAGACCCCAAGGAAACAACCAATACCTGCTTGGGATCTCAATTTCATTCTGGAAAAACTGACCTTGCCTCCCTTTGAGCCAGCTGCCTCATCAGATTTGCAATATTTGTCCTGGAAAACAGCTTTCCTTCTGGCTATTACCTCAGCTCGTAGAGTTTCAGAACTACAAGCTCTCATGGCTGTGCAGCCTTTTATCATCTTCCATTAGGACAGAGTTTAACCAACCCGTCCTTTATGCCTAAAGTGGTATCCAGGGTAGCTTTGAATCAGGCCATACACTTACCTACCTTTTATCCTAATCCTCAAAACAAAGGGGAGAGACTACTACATTCCTTGGACATCCACAGACAGCTGCGTTATTATTTGGACAGAACAAAGCCTTTCAGAAAATCAGAGCAACTCTTTGTGTCCTATGCTACAGGAGCTCAAGGGAAGCCAATTTCCAAACAGACAATCTCAAAATGGATAGCCCACTGCATACGCTTTTGTTACTCTTTTCATGGTAAAACTGTACCTGCAGGCATCAGATCTCACTCCACAAGGGCCACAGCTACCTCTGCAGCTTTCCTCAGGGGGGTTCCTACCAAAGATATTTTGGAAGCAGCCACTTGGAGTTCGCATACCTTCTCCAAGCACTACCACCTACCATTATACTCCAAAACTAGAGCAGGCTTTGCCACTGCAGTCTTGCAGGGCATCCTGGCTCCTCCTAGTTCCACCTAGTGCCTACCACCCCTTTCTTAGCTTTGGGATTCTACCCATCTGTTATGACTGCAGCTGTATGCACGGTGAACATAGTACAGTTTTGTACCTACCATAAATGTAGATGTTCGAGTGCTAATACAGCTGCAGTCCAGGTTTCTCTCCCTCCTTCCCCTCTTGGGACAGGCCTATAGGCTAACACATCCTCATACAACCTGATTGGGGTATTCATTTATGATGTATTTGCTTGCAACTACTGTATTTTGATTATATTGCACTGCTTTATTACACAAATTTATGTATTGCCTTCCTTCTGGGGGCACCTGACATCTGGGGCAAGAAAAACTGAAGAAAATGGCGTCGGCTGGTTCCTTTATACCCCTGTTGCTCTGACATCAGGGAAGAAGCGACGACAACCGATGCCGGACCTAGACTTTGGAATTCGGCCGACCGAGGACCCGCCTGACGGCAGGAGAACCCATCTGTTATGACTGCAGCTGTATTAGCACTCGAACATCTGAATTTATGGTAGGTACAAAACTGTACTTTATAGTTTCCTGCTACACTCCTGTTGCATATGCTGCTTTACACATTCACCAGTTTGTTCTGTACTGGAGCAGTATAGAGAACACTACTAGTTAAAAAAGAAGGAAGCAGAGTAAGCTATTGGTAAAGAAAAGATTTGAGCTGAGGGGTTGACGGTGGTCTTATTTAATGGGTGTGTGAAATGTCATTCAGGTGATCGGAAGAGCAGAAACCATTTGACAGATAAGTACTAATGGAAAGATGAAATAGCTTACAACGGAAAAAATACAAATGCACTGAATTAATACATGTTATTTAAGATGAAAGATAAAAGGAGATACTGAAGCTTTACAGATTCCTAAAAGTATCATGGACAAAATGAGTAGACTGTATGGGACTTTATACCATAGGTTCATACTAGGCTATCTGCCCTGGGGCATTTATAAGCCTAGCCCGATTGTGTTTGGCTTACGCCACCCCTTGATTTGAGTATACTGTGCCCTTTTTAAAGTTTAGTTTACTGTGCCTCTGTCTAATAGTGACACAGAAGTAATCCCAGGGACAAACCTACGATCCCCCATCCACTCATCAAGATTCTTCTTGAAGAGAGTCAGTGAGGTGCTCTGCCTAACATGAATTGGAATTCTATTCCAGAGCGAAGGGAGCCTCTGTGTTATGAATCCGTCCCTCCAGCATGTTCTATTTATTTCTGTGCTGAGGTTCAAGTCCCTCAAGCGCGTGGCTCTAAGGGATTTAGATTTACTGAGGTGAAGCGTGTCCATTAATTCTGGGTTGGACATAGCTTTATATGTCAGGCATAGATCGCCTCGAAGTAGACAGTATGCAACTGAGTAGAGCTGGAGTTTTTTAACCAAGCAGCATATGGCATCTGTTTGAGTCCCTTGATCCTCCTGGTGAGGTACTTTTGGGGTCTTTCTGTTTGCTGCAGGTGTCGGGTAAGGTACATCCCAAAGGGGGCATTGTATTCTATGATGGGCCTCATGAGGGATGAATAAAGGGGCACGATTACCTCTCTTGATCTAGATGTGAATAATTTCACGATGAGGTGGGCTATGTAGAAGGTCTTTCTAACCACTTTGGCAATGTGGTTGTCAAAGGAGAGATTGCTATCAACTTGGGTCCCCAGATCCCTAATTACTTTCTTTGTACTTAATGGGTTACCACCTATGTGGTAATTTGTGGGCACATTGTTTTCGCCAAAGGGTATGACTATACACTTTTTGGCATTTAGCTTTAGACCATGGCTCTGGCACCAGTTATCCGTCTCTGCGAGACCTTTTTGAAGGATGTTTGTGTCAGCTGGAGAGTCGATTATGGCGCCCAGTTTGCAGTCATCTGCAAACTTGGTGAGCCATAGTCCTCCCACGTTGGCCTGTACCTCAGAAAAGTAAATACCGAACAAGAGAGGTCCCAGGACAGAACCTTGTGGGACGCCACTTGTGACCGGTTTTGAGTCTGACATGGCTCCAGCAACTCTGACTCTGTGGGTTCTGTCTTTGAGCCAGTTTGCGACCCATCTTGTCACATAGGGATTTATATTTAGGCTGGATAGCTTATCTATGATGCCCGAGTGGGGTATTGTGTCAAATGCCTTTGCGAGGTCCAGATAGGCTGTGTGGACTACCTTCCCTTCATCTATGGCCTTGGTGACTGTTCTGAAGAAGTCGACCAGGTTCAGAAGGCAGGATCTGCCCTTGACGAAGCCATATTGGGTAGGATCTAGTGTCTGTAGGTCCCCAATGTCTTTGTTTATGAGTTCCATGATGATCCTCTCCATAGCCTTGCATACTAGGCTAGTCAGGCTTATGGGGCGATAGTTTACAGGGTCCGCAGTGGTGCCACCTTTGTGGAGTGGGACCACTGTTGCTGTACGCCATTCTTTGGGCACATATCCTGTGGTGAGGCTGAGATTGTACAGCAGTTTTACTTGAGGGATTAGTTCTTCTTGGAGTTCATGTAGGACGCAACCCGGGATGCCATCTGGTCCCTTGGAAGCAGTGTTTTTTGCTTTGGAGAGGGCGGCCTTCACCGGAGCATCAGAGATGTTTGGGAGGCTGCACTCTACCGGGATAGATACTTGCTCTTTTGGGGGAGGTGGAGAAGTTTGCACTGAACCTGTCTGCCAGGATATTGGCAATGTCTGTGGGTTTAGTGTATTTTTGTCGCTTAGAATCAACTCAGAACAAGTCTGGGAGTTGCATCCCAGGTTCCTAACATAACTGAAAAAAGCCTTATGATTGTCTTTAGTGTCCTGTGCAATTTTTCTCTCGAAGCTGGCCTTGGAGGATTTTATGAGGGATCGTAATTTTTTGCTAGGACTGATCAGAGATGCCTTCCCTTTTAGGGATTTTGCTCTATCATGTAGTAGCTTCCTCCTTCTGTTGTACAGTTTATTTATGGCTGGGGTCCACCAGACTAGACACCTGCCTTTGGATGATTGGGTCTTGATTTTGCTTGGGATAGCATGATCCATGCATTCCTGGAGATGTCCGTAGAATGCATTTATATAGGATTCTGCAGTTTGGGCCGTAGTTTCCACTGGCCCTGGGGCCTTGAAGGATTCGACTTCAGTTTTGAGAAGTGTGAAGTTCGCTTTTGAGAAGTTTTTCGCTGTGGTTTTCTGGGCTGGGGGTGGGGTCGGGATGTGAATATCCAGTGAAATTAATTTATGGTCTGATCTTACCAATGAGGGATATACTTCTGGTATGGAGCATAGAGTCCCCATGTTGGTAATGATCAGGTCTAGTATCTTGTGGGAGTGGTGACTAGTTGTTCCATAGCATTTGAGTTTATAAATTCCAGGAACCTTTGGGCTAAGGTGCTGGGGCTTGAGTAATGCTCCCAGTCTATGTTTGGGTAGTTGAAGTCGCCCAGTATAATGGTGTTTGGAGAGATCTTAGTGTTCTCCAATGTTTTCAGGAAAGCTGAGTGGGATTCCTGACTTTGAGAGGGTGGTCTGTAGGATGCTATAAACTGAAAAGCAGTCTTGCCCACTGTCAGTTGCACATGGATGGTCTCCGATACGTGCACTGCCACTAACCTGGAGGTATGGATATCCTTGATAAATATGGAAACTCCCCCTCCTTTTGTGGTTCGGTCTGGGTTTTGGGGCCGAAAAGCATGATATGAGGTATAACCTGGTAGTGCTGGGGTGCTCTCTGGAGCCTTGAACCAGGTTTCTGTCACTGCACAAATATCGATGTTCTCCATACTGAGGAGAGCTTCGAGTGCATGCATCTTGAGGTTAAGACTTCTGGCGTTTAGCAGCATTACCCTTAGTTTCTTGTTCCTTGTGCTGTCTATGGAGGTGGGTTTGACTTTTGAGCCTTGCCTAAAAAAGGCACTATGGGGGTGGCAAGAGCCTTTGCCAATATCCGAAAGCCCAGGGGTGACAGGTGCAAGCCGTCCGTAGCGAAGCAACGTGGCTTGTCGAGCATGTCATCCCAGGCTGACAAACACTGGATCCCCTTTGAATGACACCAAAATTTTAGCCAATTGTTAAAATCGATTATTTTGTCTTTATACTGTGGCATCATTCTAGGTGAGGGTAATACCAGCCTGGGCTACATGATCAGAGAGCTCCTCTATGTCTCTTTTCATGTAGTTGAGGGAGGTACGTCTCAGGTCATTCACGCCAGCATGTACAATGACTGAGCCATATTTGTATTTGCTTTGGAGTGACCTGAGTGCTTGCGTTATGTGGCGGATCCTAGCGCCCGACAGGCAGCTCACTGTGACCTTCTCTTTATTCAGCCTGGTGAGCGGGACGTCAGTGTGTCTGACAATAGAGTCACCTATTACAAGGGTATCAGGTGTGTTATTCAGCCTTAAGGGTTGTGACTGCTTGGCACACTGACTTTGTGTGCTATGTGTTGTACGTGTTTTGTTTTGGGGTAGCGTTTGCATGGATGTCTGCTTTGGAGGTCTCTGTTGCTTAGGTAGATTTTTATGTAGAGCCTCCGAGTATGTTTTTGTGTTTTTATGTGTTTGGTTTGCTGTTGTGGTGGGACTATGTGATACTGGAATTGTGTTGTGTGAGGTTACCTTCTCCTCCTGACTGGTTACACCAGTTTTGAGATGAGAGAGCTCAGCCTCCATTTTGGCTATATGGTTGCATCTCTCTCATATATTTGAACCTGTTTGGAGGAGGAGAGGGTTGTCCGTGTACATGAGACAGTTGTAACATTGCCTCAAAATTCCCAGATTCACCAGCTGGACTGGAGAGGAAACCATGGACATGCTAGAGTAATATAAGGAACTGAATTAAAATGGACCAATAGGGGACAAGGTAACCGTAGAGAGTATAAGAGTAAGTAGTGCTTATGGTTTATTAGTGCTAACTTGTAAGATTAAATAAATAATTGGAGGCTTAGAGATACTGCTTACTGCTTTCTTTAACAAGATTTTGGTGGATTGTGTTTTACTCAAGAAATGAAAGGTTGGATAAATCAGTTCTTTTAACCTGGAAACAAGGTTGAGGGTAGAAAATGCTGATGTTCATCTTAAGAGTTCAGTGCTGCAGTATTACTCTTAATATGTGGGAATTAGCTTCCAGATCTGTCTGACTTCCCCTGGGTGTTAAGTAGTTAGTCTCTTGGTTTCACCCAGGTGACTTCTAGAACATTCAGTAGTCTTGTAAGAATTTTTTTTTCTTACTCTTTGCTTTCAGTTTGTGTTTCTGCATTGTGCTAATTATGCTGCTGCTTTTAAGTTTGCTTTTGTAGTTTACAGAAATAAACAAAGAACTGATGAATTAAGCTCCTCTAAGTAAAACCCAGTTGAGAAGCCACAAAAAAGAGAGAGCAAACACGGCAAAGGGCTAATAAAACTGTTTAATGAAGATGGCGCTTTCACGTCGTAACAGACGCTTCCTCAGACTTTAAATGAAACACAGTAAAAAACAGCATAATTTATATTCTCAATCACTGACAGTCCTATGAACTAATTAATATTTATGACATCATAAAATAGCAGTATATTGTAAAAGACACACACAATAGTATATTTAATATATAAAAAAGTTATTCCAAATCAAATTATTATATGATATACTGTATTAAACACAGTTAAAATGTAACATTCAAAAACATATAATGAAAATACCAAATCAAATTGCAAAAGCATAACTTAAGCTAAGGGTCTAACTAAATAAATTGGCATCGATATCTATAAACTATTAAGACCTATAATTATTAAAACAAAATATTTAGAGACTTAAATCCTTCTATTATATTAGAATAGTTGATAAAACAGAAGGATTTAAGCCTTTTGCAATTTGATTTGGTATTTTCGTGATATGTTTTTGAATGTTAAATTTTAACTGTGTTTATTGCTTAATGGAGGCAAGTACGCCATGAAATGTAGCAGCAATTCAGCAGATACCTCTACAAGGGCAGCTATCTTGGAAGAAATTTAAGAAGACAATGCTGGCCAAAGTTTTAGCCTTTACTTGAAAATGCCAGGAGCCCGATTCTTAATGCTCCTAAGTATTTACTTTTTTGTCCATTTTCTCAGGAAATGTTTAAAAAGCCTGGAAATGAGAAGGATTATAACTTCATAGGTGTATACTAGGGCAGTGACCACTGGGATCTGTATAAGCCTAGTCGTGCATCCCAAATGTGTTCCAAAATATTTTCTTTTTTTTTTTTTTTTGCCTAAGAGGTTATTTTAAGGGGTATATGTAAGCTAGGGTTTGATTTACAGACTGCCTCTATCAATTAGACACATAAGTGCTGGAACTAGGGTGAATTTCTGATTTCCCATCTCCATTGGTCCAGGCTACTCTTGAATAAGGTAGAATTCTGCTTCACATAGATGAGAAGCTTGTTCAAGATTAGGGGGATTCTCCGAGACACATACTTGTCCCATCAACATGTCCTATTTATGTCACTACCAAGGTTTAAGAACTAGATAGAGTAGTTATGATGCTGCTAGTTTTGCAGATGTGCAAAAGGTCCATTTGAGTGGGATTGAAGGATGCCTTGCATGCCAGGCACATATCTCCTCATAACAGTATGTAGGAAACCAAATATAAAGCTAGGACTTTGAGGAGATCTGCATAGGATATGTTGTTTGCACCTTGTATTCTTTTTATGAGGAAACTCTGTGGGCATTCCAGTTGCTCCATGTGCTGATCAGGTGCATACCAAAGGGGACATTATACTCAGTGATGCGTCTGATGAGGGTGAATACAAAGGGATACTGACCTCCTTGTATCTAGACACCATACCCTTGCTTATAAGTTGAGCAACATACAATGATTTCTGTACTACCTTAGACACATGCTAGTCAAAGGCCAGGGTACTGTCCATGTATGTCCCCAAATTCTGACTACTAGGTCCAGTTTTGGGGGGGGGGTGTTATCACTGAGGTTGTTTCCTACTTCCCAAAGTGTACTGATATGCATTTGTTGACACTGAGTTTCAAGCTGTGCCTTTGGCTTCAGTCATTTGTCTGTGTAAGTCCTTCTTGTAGAATGCAAGTGTCTGGGGGGATTCTGTGACTGCTTCTTGTTTGCAGTTATCTACAAACTTGGTAAGCCAGAGGTCTTTGACATTACCTTTGACTTCCAAGAAGTACATTTCAAACAGGAGTGGACCCAGCACAAAACCCTGAGAGACTCTGGTAGTGTCTGGCCTCATTGTGGAGGTGGTCTCCCTATCTTAAGTTCCTGGATCCTAATTGAGAGCCAGCTGACAATCCAGTGCTTAACTTGGGGGGCAGTGCCTAATTTTTGTGAGTTTTTTTTTTACAATGCCCTAGTAGGATATTGTATTAAATACCTTTTGCCCTCATCCGTTGACTTGGTGACATTTTCAAAGAAGTTTGCCACATTGACTAGGGATGATCTTGCTTTGACAAAGATGCAATGTCTGAAGGTTTCCTATGTCATCATTAGTCATATCCATGGTAATTCTTTCATAGCATATGTGACTAGTCAAACCTCTTGGTCTGTAGCTCCCAGGGTCTGTTCATGGACTGTCCTTGTGTAATGGGATGACCATTTCAGTCCTCCATTCCTCCTGTGTGGATGCTATAGTTAAATAGTGATTCCAGAGGTCCAGCTAGGTTGTGCTTCAGGTGATTTAGGAGGCCTCCTGGAATTTTATTGGGGCACATCGATGCAGTATTCTGAGCTTTAGAGAGCACATTTAGGACCTGATCCATAGTGATAGTTGGGTGGGTTATGTTTGATGATATTACGTGGAGGGTGGCAGAATTTTATTTCAATTTGCCTGCCAGCAGATTTGCTATATCTTGGCTCTGTGTTAAGTGGCTTCATTAACAGTCAGTTGTACACACTATTGAGTATCACCTTTGAGGTTTAGACATAGTTAAAGAAAGCTTTGTGGTTGATCTTGGTGTGGGAGGATATCTTTACCTCACAATTGGCTTTAGTGAATTTAATTTGCCCTCTTAGTTGTTTTTTATTAGCCAATGAGAAAGTGTTTTTCTTACTGGGTGCTGCACGTCCTAATTTTAGCAATTACTTTTTTTCCCTTTTGTTGTACAGTCTGTTTATGTTTGGATTCCACCAGGATGGTTTGTTTTGAGTTTGTTTCGGGCATCTTTTGTTAGGCACAGCTATCTCTATGCATCTATTCACATGATTGTATGTTTCTGTGTAAAGTTCTGCATAGGTAGTTGTGTTCTCTGGGTTTGATAGTTTTCCTTAGAGTAGTTCCTAAATGTTACAGGATTTGCTGGAGCCACAGCATTGATTTTTATTTTGAAGGAGAAAGCTTTATGGTTTGACCTTACCAGAAGGGATGCTACACTGGAGGAAGGGGAGTTGCAGAGTTCTGCCATATTTGTCAGTACCATATCCAGTGTGTTTTGCACCCTAGTGGGCATACGGACTAAAACACCCAGGGTGTTTGTGTTTACAAACTCCAGGAATCTCTGGGTCTGGAAGTTTGAGATTGCACAGGATTATCAGTTTATAGAGGGGCAGTTAATGTTCCCTATGAGTATGATATTGGAGTTGAATTATGTGTTCCATTAGGTCAAAGTATGAACTTTGAGTTTTGTGGGTCATAGGAGGTGATCTGTACCTTGGAAGGGTATGATGTAGTACTCTGTCTATCATAATTTAGACATGGAAAAGCTCAGAATGCATCATCCTGTTTGACTAACATTGAGATAGGTTTGTTTTTAATACAGCTCAATGGATCTCCACCTTCAGTTCCTGCCTGTGCAGAAGCTGGTTTAAATGTGTTGAAGGCATTTTATCCTGCACAGCCAAGGTACTCCCTGTGGCTTTAAATCATGTCTTGATAACTGCACAGATTTCTGGATTTTCCAAGACGACAAGAGATTGGAGGGACTCAAGTATTTTTTGTTTAGGCTCCTGGCATTGAGCACTAACACCGTTAGATTCCCTTGTGTTGATTTTGCTAAGTTGGAAGGTTTGTCAGTTTGGCACTGCCTAAAAAGACACTGTTGGGGAGGACAGTGTTTTAGCTGATATTTGAAAGCCTAGTGGTGACAGGTGCAGACCATCCTTTGCAAAGCAACGTGATCTGTTGAAACCATATTTTGTCATGCTGACAAATATTTTTACCCCCTTTGAATGAAAACAGAAGCAAAGCCAATTGCTAAAGTCAGTCATTATCCAGATTGTGAATCAATTTTCCCTCACTTCTTCTTAATTAGAGTATAAACATTACCACCAAATGTGGCCATTTTATAGAAAGTTAGCCAGGCCAAATCATTTAAACAGAATAAACTTTTTTTTAAATAAACATTTTTACTGCTGTTATAAAACCAAATCAGTGTCAACATTTTGTTTTCCGTTAGAATCTAAAAGTGTATTGTCACACTCTGTAACTTACCTTTTTATGCCACCCTGTGTGACACCTAAAGCACTTATTAGCATTTTCACCCATTTGGTGAACATTTTCTCTCTTCCATTTACTAAAAGTAATACCCCTTAAATCTGTTTTCCCTGTGCTGATACCACTGATAATTAAAGGTGGTCTTTAACCTTAGTGACATCAACCCAGGGAAAATGTGAAATGCATCCATATACTTTAAGAGACTCTTTCTACACAGGTGCCGAAAAGTGTCCATTAAACTCTATGGAAGATCCCTAAGGTGATGTCGCCAATGAACTAAATTTATTTGGGAATTGATTTGAATAAAAAGTTAACAAAGATTTTTTATTAAAAACGTAGACCAAATAAATAAGAAAGGACTATTTTTTTTATTTAAAGCATGGCCTAAATAAATAAGAAAGGACTATGGAAAGATTCATTGTGGCACATTACTCAATGGATGATGTAATGCACTGTTAAAGTGTGACAATACACAATTTCCTAATACCTTCATTTTCTACTCCAGACATATATATCTTGTAATCAGTCGCTGCAGTGGTTAGTGTTGCTGCCTCACAGCAAGAGGTTCTCCGGTTCGATCCTCAGCTGGAGTGCCTTCTGTGCGGAGTCTGCATGTTCTCCCTGTGGTCATGTGGGTTTCCACCCACATCCCAAAGACATGATGTAGTTGGATTGAACACTCTAAATTGTCCCTAAGCGTGAGTGCATGGGTGTGCCTTCTGTGGAAGGTTGGGCGCCGGGCTGGCAACTCGACATAGTAAAACTCCACTGCCAATCATAAGCAGACAGGTGATCCACTGTGGCGACCCCTAACTGCGAAAAGTCGAAAGAAGAAGTAGTCAGCAGTGCTTAATCTTTCCGAACAGTGTTATAAAATATTGCTAGGGAGCAATTCTGAATAGATCAAACTTAATTTCTCCTACAGATCCATATTACAGTCATCAAATCTGTTTTAAAATTCTATTTACATTATCTTTGTATTTGTGGTATAAGCTGGACACTTCCATTTTTCTCCATTACCCTTATTTAATCATACCCCATTTATCCTGATCATAAAATTTGTTGCGCCCACCATACTTGTATTTATGACTGACCTTGTATTCACTCTTTTCCCCTAATCACAACAGTTAATTTTTTTAAAATAATACTTGTATAGCTGCAGTGCTTTCTGTGCCTCGCTACCAAAACCCAACTTCAGCAAAATGACAAACTTAGCTGAAACGCCACCATTAGACAGTGTGTGTGCTGTAGTCTATTCCTAATACTCTATAAATCACTCCTCCACCTCCTCTTACAATCTGATCTTAAACCAATTAAATCTGTTCAAGAACAAAATAAAAGAAAGCATTTGTTCAGCTTTGAGTGATACCTCCTTCAGTTTTCCAGTATTTTTAGATGTTCTTCATGTTTCACTGTTGCAGTCATCTCATTTGGGTTATCTGCTTGCAGTAGCCCGCAGTCGGCCTGATTATCAAAGTCTTGGGTCCTGCGTCAAGTTGCTGTCTCATCTTCCATGACGTTAGGTAGTCAGGGCGTATAAGGCATGCAGCCGAAGCCATTACATCAGTCTTTCTTGCCGTGCGGTGCCCGAAGCAGAAGCAGTTTGCAAGTGCCGGTCGGCCGACTCCTGAAATTTTCGTTTTCGAGTTTCAGAACCAAAGTCTTCATACTTAGCTTTGGGAATCTACCCAAATGTGATGACTGGAACAGTGAAACATGAAGAACATAGTACAGTTGTGTACACTTACCATAAATGTAGATGTCCGAGTGTATTCACTGTTGCAGTCCTAGTTACCCTCCCTCCAGCCCCCTGACTTCTATTGGCTATACCTCTATTCTTGTTTACTATGCTTAAAGCATTTTGCTGTATTTGCTTTTTTGTTGGGGGTGTAACCTTGCATATATAATTGCTTTCCATTATGGGGGTACCATCTGGGGCAAGAAAAGCTGATGTAATGGCGTCGGCTGCATGCTTTATACCCCTGACTACCTGACGTCATGGAAGATGAGACAGCAACCAACGCAGGACACAAGACTTTGATAATCAGGCCGACTGAGGGCTACTGCAAGCAGATAACCCAAATGTGATGACTGCAACAGTGAATACACTCAAACATCTACATTTATGTTAAGTGTATATAACTGTACTTTTTTTCTGGCTGTGAGCTTTAAGTTGTAGCCAAAAAGGAAAATTTGGCTTTCAGTCCATTTGTCTGGCAGGTTCTTCTCGATGTCCTTCAAGGATGCATCTGCAGTCCTGCTATGTTTATTTGGGTTTAAGGCATCAGCGGCAGCCATTTCCCCCCCAGTCTTTCTTGCGCGTGGGTGCGGCAGAAGCTGTTCGCAAGTGCCGGTCGGTCAGATCCAGAGATTTCTTCAACGCCGGGCGTCGGTCAGCCAGAGTCAGTTTTTTGTTAGGTTTGTTTTTTTGCATGCAAAAAATGCGGAAAAAGACCCGCCACTACTCAAAAAGCTAAAAAAAGGAAAGAAAAAGGACCTTTTCACGGTCAGCGGTTTTGAAACCACGGTTAGTTAGGCCAACCTCTCGGTGTCTTTCGGTGTTTGACGATCCCCAGGTTCTTTCTTTTTCTGAAAGCTGAGCTCCCGAGCAGCGAGAGGCCCCACAGAGCATGGCTGAATCTGCTACTGAATTTACTGGTACAGAAGCAGGCACCGTGGGCTAGACCCCCCCCTGCTTCTATGTATATCAAGCTTTTGCCAGGGCTTTTCTTTGATCAGGGAAAAAGGCTTACTTTTTTTACTTACTACTACAGCATAGGCCTTTAGCCGCCCAGTACTACAGTTGTTTTGTTGATGATGCATATATGATGTGTGCTGCCCCTGATTCTCTTCCTCCGGCCTGCCAAACCAGACAGATATTACAGGGTCTCGGACACACATTACCATTTGTACCTAAAGGTGTGGCAGCTGCACTCTGCAAAAACCCTCCCTCTTCTGAAGGAAATCTAGAGCAGAGTAGAGATGGGTAAAAGTTTGCTTCTGCTGCTCTTACGGCCCAGGGCCTTGAACTGTCAATTTCACATGATGATTCCAGGAAATTTTTTTTTAGATAGAGATAAAAAAAAAAACTGTCTTCTGAAACCTTTAGAGATGTAAGTCCCTTCAAGTGAGGATTTCTTACAGGACAACTGGCATTATTACAGGAGAGACAATGGACTTTTACAACAAATGGACAAGGGCTACAGGTTTCAACCACCAAGCCAAAAAACAGGCGGCTAAGACAAGTCAACAACTTACTAAGGATGAGAGCTATGGCCAAGGGATTTTACTCAGGCTTTTCCTTGTACCAAGAAAAGAAAATCAATGGAGACCTATTCCAGCTTCATGCTGGGCAGGAGTCTTGGCTGGTGACTCTAGATCTCAGGAGGATCTCCTGCAGGTCCTATCCCTACCCAGATCGCAGAAGAGACCTCAGATCAGATTTGCAGGATCAGAGCATTATCAATTCTCAGCATTGCCTTTTGCTCATTGCGGCAAAATTAACAAAATTTGGAAAATGTCCTTTTAACTTGCAAGAAAGCCTACACACAGTCAACATGCAAAAGTCAAGACTAGTACCATCCCAAAGGATAACATTCTTGGGTGCAGAACTGGATACATCAATTCAGATGGTTTTTCTCACAGAAGAAAAACAAAAGCAACTACCAGCCTACTTCATGACATTAACAACACACTGCAAGGACAGTCCTGCAAGCACTGGGCTACATGGCATCATGCATAATATTGGTTCCACATGCCAGGCTACATATGAGAAAACTACAATGGTACCTAAGGAATGTATGGTCTCAACACAAGCACAGTCTAGAAACCCAGATTCCAATAATTCCATGCCTGAAGCAAGAATTCCTGTGGTGGGCTCAGGCCTGTCAGTGGAACAGAGGCTTGCCTTTCCACAAATCTAAGCCAGACCATCACCACAGACGCCTCAGACCTAGGATGGGGGGCACACATGGTGGACAAGTGTATTCAAGGCCTATGGACCCAAGACCAGCTGAATCTACACATAAATCTAAAGGAGATGTTGGCAGTGAAAAATCCAGGCATTCAGACCACTCATCTGCTGATAAGGACCGACAATACCACAGTCATGTGGTACATCAACAAACAGGGAGGTACACATTCATATCCTCTATGCCGGATGGCAATGGACCTGTGGAATGTGGCCCTGAATCTCAACATTCAACTTCAGGCCAGATTTGTACCAGGAAAAGAAAATTCTCTAGCAGACACCTTAAGCAGAACTACCACGGATGCTCACGAATGGATGCTGCATCCAGATATCTTCAAAGCCATAACAAAGAAATGGGGACTTACCAGACAGAGACCTGTCAATTGAGAAATTCTGCACAAGAGCATACCACCCACTTGCCCTCTTCCTCTATGTCCCTTACTTCTAACACAGGACAACTACAAGATCCTACATCCAAACTTGAAAACACTGCAGCTAGCTGCTTGGAATGCATAAAACAAAATAACCCAGGTTTATCCCAGAGGGTTAAGGACATTATCCTGGAGGCACGCAGACCTTCCACAAGGAAGACTTATTCAGCCAAGTGGAAAAGATACCTCATTTGGAGTGCAGCAAAGGGAGAAAATGTCTCATTGGCAAACATAGCACACATCCTGGAATATTTAGCAGAACTGTTCCACAATGGCCTGTCTTACTCCTCCATTAAGATTCATGCATCAGCAATCTCAGCAGAATACAACATGGATCCTCCTGTCTTCTTTCATCCTCTACTCAGGCAGTTTTTGAGAGGAATCAAAAATGTAAAACCTCCAAGGAAACCACCTTTACCTACATGGGATCTCAACTTTGTGCTGGAAAAGTTAACACTTCCTCCTTTTGAACCAGCAGCAACAGCAGAATTACAGTTCTTGTCTTGGAAAACTGCTTTCCTGCTAGCAATCACTTCATCAAGAAGGGTATCTGAGTTACAGGCGTTAATGGCAGTACAACCCTTCCTTATCTTCCATCAGGACAGAGTCTCTGAGAACTAACCCTACCTTTATGCCAAAAGTGGTCTCCAGAGTATCATTGAACAAATTCATTTACCTACATTCTTCCCAACCCACAAAACAGGGAAAGACTACTACATACCTTGGATGTGCACAGACAATTATGCTACTATCTGGACAGAACTAAGACCAGCAGAAAAACTGACCAGCTTCTGGTAGCATATGCAACAGGAATGCAAGGAAAAGCAATTTCAAAACAGACAATCTCAAAATGGATAGGAAATTGCATTTGATTTTGCTACTCTTTTCATGGAAAGACAACTCCTGAAAATATCAGACCTCATTCCACAAGAGCTACAGCCACCACTACAGCTTTCTACGAGGAGTGGCTACCAAAGACATTTTAGAAGCTGCTACTTGGAGCTCCGTGCATACATTTGCCAAGCATTATAATCTTCCCTTATATTCTAGATCGAGCAGGTTTTGCACCTGCTGTTCTGCAAGGGATCTTAACTACACCATCTTTATCTTAGTGCCTCCTCCCCGAGTCTGGCTATGGTATTCTACCCATATGGTAGGACTGCAGATGCATCCTTGAAGGACATAGTACAGTTTTGTACCTACCATAAATGTAGATGTCAGATAGGTATGCATCTGCAGTCAATCCTCCTTCCCCTCTGTGGTATTCCTAGGGTATTTACCCCTCTTTTAGCTAGCTGGGGAATCTATCATGGTGTATTTGTTTGTATATATGTATATGTATATATATATGTATATATTTTTTTTCTTATATTGTTTCTACTGTTTGGAATTATTTGCATTTATCCAAATTTAGCCTTCCTAGAGGGCAACTGGCATCTGGGGCAAGAAACACTGAGGAAAATGCTGATGCCTTTATACCCAATAAACAGCAGCTATGACGTCGGGTGAAGTGCGACATCAGCCAAGGCCAGACCCAGACATTGGAAAAGGGCTGCCTGAGGCAGGACAACCCATATGTTAGGACTGCAGATGCATACCTGTCGGACATCTATATTTATGGTAGGTACAAAACTGTACTTTCCAGCTGGTGTTGGAGACACACTACCTTACCATACCTGGCTACTTGCAATTGCTTCATGTAAGCAAAATAGTCACATTTACCCGCTTAGTTTATATGGCCTCCAACCTTCTAATACCTTCGACAACATTCATTCACAACTTTTTCAGCCATTTACTAATTGTATGTAGCTCATCATGGCAGCCCTATTCTAGCTCATGGGTATCTCTTCCTTTATAATATGTCAAATTTAACATGCATTATGATTATCCTGTCTAAAACTATGAAGCAGTGTACTTCAGCTCAGGATTAAAGTGATTTTAATATAATGTCCAAGCTAAAAAGCACTCTGCATCCACTCCTAACAAAAAAAAATCATTTGAAAGAAGTAATTGAAGAAGGCAACAGGGCATCCTAGAAGCAGAGGACCCGCCTTGTCAAGACATTCACTGCCAGTAATGACTGTCTTGCATATTCTGCCCTCTTCCCCATCCTCATCTCCTCCTACCCAACTTAGGATGAAGACGGACCTTTTATAGCAACTAGCATTTTGCTTTGACGTACAAACACCTGATGGAGGGAACTAGTGGTTTGAAAATACAAGGAGCACAGAAACTACCCACCTTTCATGCACATGATGCTTGTTCACCCACTGTAGATAAGATGATTGTAGTAGTCCAATATGAGAACAGCTGCTCACAGCCACAGTACAAGAAAGGGTCCACCAGGATTGCAAGGAAAAGGGTTCTTTTTCCAAATTGTTCTATTCCCAAGAAAAGACAGCAATTGAAGATGTTTATTGGCTGTCAGTATACAAAAGAAATTTCTAAAAGTAAAGATGGTGATGCTTATTCTGCAGTCCCAGCAGCTACTGTTGATACCAGAAGCCATGATGATCACCTTGGGCATGGACTCTTAGCTCCGTATTCTTATTTTCAAAGGCCACAGAAAGTTTCTAAGGTTCCAATCAGGATCCAAACACTTCCAATTCCCCTCTTGTCCTTCTCCATTGCTGACATGGTATTCACAACGTGTGAAGCAGCTCTATTTTCTAGTCTGACAGTACAGTGGTTCATATTTGCCTGTGCCTGAATAAGGCCCTAACTATCTTTTGTCTGACCAAGTTGGGTACATCAATCAAGTAGTAGAAGTCACGCCCATCACCTGCTGTTGTCAAGCATTTCCTAGGAGCCTCTTTAACCGCAACAAAGAGTAGGGTGTTTCTCCTACAAGGGGAGTTCACCATTCTTAGTACCTTTTTTCTCAGCTTTGCAGAGAAAAATTACCCAGCAACCAGGGAGCTACTAAGAGTCCTGGTGGAAGTGAGTGTTTCCATACTCCTGGCTTCCCTGGCAAAAGTACATATCAGAAAAGATGCTGGCATATCTCAGGAACTTGGGCATCCTCTAGACAAAGGGTTCATAGGTAAGTACTAGGCAAGCTTCCCTTGTGGGTCATTTTAAGCCTAGCCAGTTTCCCTTTTGGTGCTTGAATTAACCTATCCTATCTGGTGTTAAATTGGCCTAACCCATCCCATGGTCAATAATTATACGTAACTCCCAATGAGAATAACTGGGATCTTATTCTGAGTGGACCAATGCATGGTATACAGCATTTATGTGCTGTGTCTGTCCTTTAGTAGTGCAGGGAGGCAATCATGGGGTAAATCTTCTGATTCCTATCCATAGATCCAAGTTGCAGTTAAATATGGACAGGGATGAGCTTTGTTTTATGTGTATAGGGAGTCTGTTCCAGAGCAGCTGTATCCTCTTCAAGATATACCAGTCCTTCCAAACTCTTTGCAAACATCTCTACACTAAGTATTTCTGATACCATTTGACTTGCTGGTGTGTGCAATAAATCCCTCAGTACTGGGTCAGTGGATGCCTTGTGTGACAGACACAGGTCACCTGTTAGCAAGTCTGTAGGTTACAGTCCATGTAGGACATATTGTTAGTTGTTGCATGTGTCTGGACAGATGCATGCAAATGGGGTGTTATCCTCAATTATTGGCCTAATGAGGGTTGAGTAAAACATAAAAAATGACATCCCTTGATCTAGACACAGTCAGTCTCTTTGTTTATAAGCTGTGGAAATGTGGAAGGACTTTCTTATGACAATGTACTCGTGTTAGTTGAAAGTTAAGCCACTGTCCATGGAAGTTCCCAAATCTTGAACAACTGGGGTCAACTCTTAGGGACATATTGTCAGTGTGATAGTTTCCCAGAGTCTATGACTTTCTAAACGATACAGTCATGGATTTTCTGGCATTTAGTTTAAGTCCTTGATTTTGGCACCCGTTATTTATTTGGGACAGACCTTCCTGTAGGATGGCTAAGTCAAATGGGAATTCAATGACTGCCCCTAGCTTGCAGTCATCTACAAACTTAGTCAAGCAGAGCCTTTGATGCTGTTTTCTACTTCAGAGAAGTAGATGCCAAACAGGAGAGGTCCCAGCACAGAAACCTGTGAGACTCCACTGGTGACTGGTATCTTTGTGAGGGTAACGTCCCCTATTTTTATTTCCTGTGTCCTGCTTATGAGCTTATTGGCAAACCAGATCTGCCTGAATCAGGAAATGCCCCTGTATCAAGAGGGAACACCTAGATACTGATGGCCAGAGCATCAGACTTTGCCTGGGGAGGACACACTGACAACTTAAGTGCTTAGTGGAGGTAGATTTATATGAACAAAGACAAGTACTTCATTGTCAAAGAAATGCTGGCTTTTATTTATGCCTTATAGATTTTCAAAAGTGTTTGGGCTTCAGGAGTGCAAAGAATAAATGTTAAGTGGAAAAACAGTTCTGGTAGAGTTTTTAGTTGAATCTAGAAACAAAAGTTGCTGTTAAAAAAGGATAATTAGTAGGGTATATAAAGTGCTGCATGTTAATTATAAGAGTCAATCACAGGAGGTCAGAAAAGATAGGGAAGACAGAAACTGGAAAGGCAATTTACAAAGGAGCAATGGGATGGCATCTTTCTGACTCCCAAGTATGCAACAAAGTCCAGAAGGTTTGGGATTTTTGCTTAGAAGTGTTTACATACATATTTTTGTACCGCAGGCAGACTTCAGAAAATTTTTTGTCAGTTAGATAGCAAATTCTGGAAGTATAATGGAAGAGAGAGGTAACTGGAAACATGTTTTTTGGGAGTGTAATGAGTTGACAAATTTAAAAATTCTCTACAGAATACTCTGTCGGAAATGTTGAGGGAGTAAATGGCTGCAATTGAAAAAAATGCTTCTTTTGAGCTAGAGCAGAGGAACTAAATTACTTATACACAAGGGCGCCCGCAGGCAGGTGCAAGGGGGTGCACTTGCACCCCCCTGGATTTTGTCAATGCTGTTTGCGAAACTCACTAAACACACTTTTTTTTTTTTTTTTAATTATTTCCACTTACTTTTTTTCCTGTAAAGCCTGCCTACATTGTTTAGAACTTTAGGAAGAGTTGTTAGTGGAGGTGGTGTGGCAGGCAGTCACATGACATGACGATGCAAAATTGACCTCCTCAAACTTTATACCGCATCATTATAAGACTGCAGTCTGCAGGTGGACGGTGGAAGATCTTGAATTGATTCCTGGTGGCTATTCCTAACTATCGTGTCATTCGTGTGGTGGAAGGACTGGACTGGTGGTGGTGACTAGTGAATGACCGTGTCTGTGTTGGTACAAGAAGAAGGTAGGTTGGTTGCTCCACTTTTTTTGTACAGTCAGTGTGACTGACTGAACAACTGAGATGGAGTGTGTGTGATCGATTGTACCGACCAATTTATGAACAAGTTAACTGCTTTACTTTATGTTGACTGCTGGCTGCTCTAATGTCTTTTATGACCGTGCCTTTTGCCCAGATAGTCAAAGAAATGGATCTTTGAACCAGCTCAGCTATCTCATTAACAAAAATATACGTTTCGCGATGATACATTAATAAACACAGTTTTGGTCACATCTGACCATCATCTCCACTTAGTGCCTCTCCTAATCCTCCACCAGCTTTAGTAAATGTAGTTTGACCCCTGGAAAAATCTAACATATGATATCAAGGGTAGATGAGGACACCGAGGAATGCCATACTGCAGTCTGCTAGTGCTACCAAGAAGTCTGTTTTGTAAGGCCTAATCCCCATCCTGCAACCCAACAGGGTGAAATAGTTGAAGCAAACAGTTTGTGAGTAGGGTTACCACCTGTCCCTCTGCGAGGACAGTCCCTCTTTAGGCAGTTGTGTCCTGCAAAAACTTGAAAAAATGGCAAATGTCCTGAGATTTTAGGACAAAAATATTTCCTATATTTTATGTAATCATTGCATAAAGCAGTTATTCTGTATCTGAAACACCTAAATTTTATAAGAAACAGAACAAGCAACTAAAATGCATAAGAAAAAGCTTTTATTTAGGCAAAGTGAAGTTCTGTCCTTTGTACTGGCCATGGGTATGTTTTGCTCTGCAAAATCTGGCGTTCTACCAAAATGTCCCACTTTGGACATTTGAAAGGTGGCAGGCAACCCTATTTGTGAGTATTGGCCACATCTTCACATGCAACTCGGTCAGTATCCTGCCTGCCCTTGCAGAGAGCACTACCTTTGTATGCCCTGCTTTCATAAGGGATCAACTGCAGAGATGGGGCAAGCGCACACCTCACCCCCTGGATGGCCAGGCTGATCCTCCCTGCGTGACTCCATCAAATGCCTAAGATGCTAATCAAATTCATGTTGACAGGGCTGCAGTCATGGCTTTGTTATACCACAGACACAGGCTGTAGCAAGGATGTTAAGGTCGGGATGGACAATAATGTACCAAACTATACTTGCATACCAGTACCAGCAACCACCTGTTAAAATATTTTTGAGAGTTCATTATATTTTTTCCATAGGAATTTAGTATTTAGACATACAGAGTGATCTGGTATGAACTTAAGTCTGCCAATTCTTGAAAAAATGGACTGTAGTATTTCTGCCAAAAATTAATGTAGTGGATCTAGAACTTAGAAAGGAAGGTTACTTAACTCATTTGAAGCTTTTATCTAAGAACGAGGCAATTTTACAGTTCTTGGACTCATGGTGGGTGATCTGTAAAAGTAATCTGGTGTATAACTACCATATTTGGTGTCATTACACATGGGTATATATTACTTCCTATTGAGTAGTATGCATGAGACACTGAGTCATGAAAGAATACATGGAAAGAAAAAAAACGTACCTCAAAAATAACATTGCTATGTATGCCAAACTGGCTTTGTAGCTAAAAGTATAAGATGGCAAAGAAGAAGGTTGTTTCTTCACTTTTGTAGTATAGGCTTGTAGAGAATGATGGCGGTTTTTGAAAGTTTATTTATTTTACATTTGTTATCCGGGATGGTCCGACTGGATGAGGTCCATTTACAGCGGAGGCCCAGGGAGGAAAGCTCCACTTAATAAAACAACAAATAACAACAAATAATGATGTTATACATAATGTAAAATCATTGTTATACTAGAAGTATTTAGTGAGAAAAACAGTAAAAAAAAAAAAAAAACTATTATAATCAGCAATATTTACATACATAGTTACTGTTTGTTAAGGGATACCATTTGTAACAACTATGCTTACTGAGGGCATGAAATATCAGAAAAATGAGAAAGGATGGAGGTAACAGATTTTAGGACTATGTAACACATGGACAGAGCTAAGGGCTTTTAAGATGGGCCTTAAGGGAGTTTTTGAATTGTTGATATTTGATGCAGAAGTCACAGAGGGAGGGAGATTATTCCAAGTTTTTGCTATACTGTGTGAAAATAGAGCTTTTCCTGCTGTGTTGCTGGCTGAGGTGATAAACACTTTCACCACACCACACTCATCATAGTCCCTCAAAACCTACACCACCAAAACACACACATAGAAACACAAAACACGCACCTACATATGCGGAGGCTCTCAAAAATCTACCCAAGCAACAGGGACCTCCAAAGCAGGCAGCCTCCACCCCCCCCAACACAACCCAAAAGACACACAGCCCGCAAACTCAGTGTGCCACTCAACCACAGCCCATAAGGCAAAACAACACTCTATTCATAGGTGACTCTATAGTCAGGCATACTGATGTTCCACTCACCAGGCTAAACAAGGAGAAAGTTACTGTCAGCTGCCTGTCAGGTGCCAGGATCCGCCACATAACACATGCACTCAGGTCACGCCACAAGTACAAATATGACTCTGTCATTGTCCATGTTGGTGTGAATGACCTGAGACGTACAGTACCTCCCTGGACTACATGAAAAGAGACATGGAACAGCTAACCGAACTTGTATCACAGGCAAGTATGACCCTAGCCCTGAGTAGCATAGAAAAGGATTGCAGTTGCTAATTAGTGACAGACATTTTCAGTTTTACGTGTCATATCCTTTAGAAAAATGCTTACTAACACAAATCCTGTTGTTATTCTAGCAACTTAACTTTATAAGTTCATCAGAGCAATATTTTTAATCTGTCCCTGTTTATTTTAGGCTTTGTCCAGATTTATTTTACTAACAGGTTAAGTGTGTGTGTCTGAAATGACCTACTTAGAGTTAGCAGGTGGAATTTATTTTCAAGGAATTGAGAGCTTCAAGGGAAAAGAAGTTTACTGCTGCTCATCATTCTAGGTTTGTAAAAATATGCAACTCTTTTGTTTAGCAAATGGTATCATTGTAGTATAGAATTTTAAAGCAGTGTTAGTAGCACAGCAGGTAGCATACTTGTATCTTGATACAGAGGGCTGTAGCTTCTACTCCCACAGCATGTAAATGTGTATTTTAAGGGGGTGGGGTACTGCAGTCCTGTCCTGAGTATGTCCATTTGGTGCCTAGTAACTATGAACCTCTTTTTCAGCTTGTCACAGATTCCCTGTTGCAACATACCAGCTTACCATTTCCTTTAACGTAACATAGGCAATTTATTCTTCTAGGGCAATGGGCATAAATTTGTAGATGAAACACTGAAATATATGTTTTATAGTAACAATCTCTCCATTAGTTTCAGATCTTTTTAATGTGGAATTCAGATGACTTCTGCAGACTGCAGAGATTGTGCATATGGACTAATATCGGTGGATTATAATGATAGAAGTTTGAGTGGCCTTTTATGTTTGAAATGTTCTGACCTAGACAGTTTGTCATTACTGGTTCATATGTTTTGAATTGTTTCACTGCTTACTGGAAAATGTTCAAAACTGTAAATTTAAAATACACTCTAACAGGTAGTGCAGGTGCTGTACAAGGGATATAATTCAATTATCAGGAACATGAATCACCATACTTTTGCATGGGCCTAAAAATGTGTCCATTTGATATGCTTTGAAAACAGCCCAAAGGTAAACTTAACCTGCCACTGCCCAGATGCATTCTCTTTGAATGTGGGTTTCAATGCTCTTTCATTCAATGTGAGTTTCAAAAGCAGAGACGTTTTAATGCTAAGTCTGTTTTCATTGCAAGACTGTTGCTTTGTTTAGCAAATGTGAAATGCGTGCCTCAGTGTTTCTGCTATAAAATTTGAAATAAAAGTTGTAAATTAAATCCAAATATCTGTAATCATTGTAGAAGTAAAGCATAAGACAGTATGCATACTGATAGATTTGAACAGTGTCTGTGGCAAATGGGGAGAAATAGCCAAGTAATGGGACACTGGAATGGCTGTGTGTGTATGTGGGGGGCTGCGTGGGGGGTGGGGCTGTGTGGGGGAGGGGCTGCATGGGGAGGGGCAGGACTGTGTGGGCGGGGCTCTGGGTTTTGCACCCCCTGCAAAAAATCCTGCGGGCTCCCTTGCTTATACATAGTAAACTTTTACTACGTTTGATGCTTTTGACCGCCAAAAAACAATTACTGGAAAACAGAAATCAAAATCTAAACTGTCTGTAATTGAAATACTGAATGTTGTAAAGGAGATTAAAAAATAGAAATAGGATTAAAAAATAGAGGTAGGATATTTACAAAAGGGAAGGAGAAATTACCTATAAATTAAATGACATTTGTGGGAACAGTGTACGCAGAGTAATGTTCAGAAGGAAGACTGAGATTTAAGGGAAGAATTAAAAAATATATGTAGTGCTGGGAATAAAGAAGATTCACTTCTAATCCATTTCTGCTTGTTAACCTATTGCCTCCCCCGTATCCTTTCCACCTGTTCTGCAGTTACATTTTTGATCATGGGGTGCATTACCTAATCCCCCCAAGGAAGCCAGTGTCTCTGTCCTGCACCTGGAACTTTGCACCTGAAGAGATGACCCTTCCTCCTTTTATTTTCCTTCAAGAAACATCTTTATTAAATTGTCATGTATGATATAGGCAATATTACAATTATATAAATGAAAATAAACCTAGAGACACAATCTTAGTTGCAAACTTTATACATTCCAAACTGTGCCAAAACAACTGTAGCTGCAAACATTATACATCACTTTTAATATATCCCGTCATTGTTAGTCAGACATTATATGGATCATTGAAATCCTGCCTTCTTTTAAACCTCATTTCTCCTTTACATGTATTGATCCCACATTTCACATTTTTCCTATGTAATTTGTGCCTACCCTTTTCTAAATATCCCAGTTCCGGTTGTTTTATCTCTGTTGCTGTTTTTGCTACTTCTAGTAAAGTTGGTGTAGACTTTGATTTCTATTTTCTAGTAATTGCTTTTTTGCCAGCCATTGCCTTAGTATGTCTAGGCAATTCCGATTCTGTATCATAGCTCAAAAAAATAATTTCTCTAGTTAGTCCAGTTTGCTCACCTAGCATCTCCGACAAAGTAGTCTGTAAGGAATCTTTAAAGTCTGACAACTCATTACACTTCCAGAAAATATGTTCCCAGTTACCTCTTTTTTCCCCATCACACCACCAACATTTTCTGTCTACCTGAGGAAAAATTCTTTGGAGTCTGCTTGGGGTGTAAAATACTATGTAAACACTTCCAGGCAAAGATCCTAAATCATCTAGATTTTGTTGCATATTTGGGAGACATACATATATCCCCCCATTGTTTCTTTGTGGATTACTTATATAATCTCTCTTCCCATTCCTTCCTAACCTCCTCTGATTCTTATAGTTAGATAAAAAAGATAATCTACCAACCAGGTAAATGATGAAGTAAACACTGTGTAAGCATAAAATAAAAGTAAGAGAACTTCATACAACACAGCTAAAAATGATCAAATTTGATAGCAGAGTCAATAAAATGAGTAAAACAGGTAAGTGCTTTCACAGTTTTCTGCCATTTCTTCAGACCATATTTCAGCAAACATCCATTCATATTTAAAGCCCAAGAGTGGACACAATTAAACCAATCAAATATTAGTCATGTAGGTGATGTAATCAAACATTTTCTATACATTTAAGAGATCTTCAAATGCCTAAGAAGTAGGCGTTATTCAAAGTTCTTATGAAACAAATGCATTCTGAATCTAGTATAGCAGTATCACTGTTTCGACTAGTCATACATGTTCCCTATCGGTTATTCACCAATAAAATAAAACTATCCTCATTTACCTAAATAAAACAATGAATCAGCAGAGTGTATTCATATTCTTCACTTAAAAACTCTGTATACAAATGTAGCTTATATGAATAACTGAACAATGGAGAATACCCATTTTATCTCACTAGTGGAAAATATATGCATGACTAAGATGTTCGAGAAGCAATAATTTTAAGAACAGGTTCAATACAATTTACAGGAAGTAGCTTTATCAGTCTAAGAATTAATACATAATAGATGACATGGAGAATTCTCGATGCATGTACAAACTGCATATATACAAAACTTCATAAAAGCCGAAAACTCGTAATGTTTGCACTGCCTTTTAGTTGGATTATCATGAGATTACACTTTAGGGACATGTCATGGCTCACTGTATAAAAACTACTTTAGCTTTCCTTGTTAATGTTTTAGTTTAGATTGCCTGCAAAGCAGATACCTAGGCTTCTATCCTTACCTTCTCTAAATATGACATAACTCTCCTCCTAGGAGCAGAGCAGGTTTTGTAAGGCATGTAATCTGTCCTACCTTAGCTGTAGAGTCAGGGTGGCTTCTACTTCAGTACTCCTGCTATCTATCGTGAATAATATTGCAGCAGTGATCCCTGAGATAAACAAAGTACAGCTGTGTAATAACTTACCATAACATTAGACATTTGAATACAGGGATCACTGTTGCATTGGAAAGCAAAAAAACGGAGACCAGCACCCGGAAGGCAAGAGCAATGAAGTTTATTGAGAACCAGACCGGAATATTGGGTAAACTGAAGGTTTGCCTTTTTGTCAATATTTCTTGAACTATTTTGACAATTGAATTATTCTGGATGGACGTTTGGCTATATCTGAGCATTTATTTTAAACTATTAGCGTAATTTGGGCCCTTTTTTTATGAACCCAATAATCAAGTGGGTTGTTTCATATTTAGATCTAGAAATTGACTCAGTTGGTAGCATAATACTACATCGGCTTATTATATATTTATGAGCATAATTGTGCTATTATTGGTATAGGGCTCAATGTGCGTAACTATTTAGTACATTCTCAGCAATCAGCTTCAAGGAACTTTATTCATGTGTTTTCAATAGACTTTGTCTATTTTGAAACCTTTACAGATCTACGTGCTGATCGCATTGTGCTTGTTTATTGAAATAAATACTGAGGACTTCGAACTGTTCCTGGACTTATTAACAAAATATATATACTCAAGCTATGGACAATTGCGGATAATTTCAAGAACAATAACAGTTTTCATATCATGTAATATTAGAATATGCTACATTGTTATTAGTGTTGATTATTAATAGTTCCAGAGTAGCCTTGGCTCAAACTAAATCTTGTGTTAGGTTCTAAATGTTTTTTAACCACAGTCATTATTACCTGGGTACTATATTGATAGCCATTGTTCACACTTTGGTACAACATTACTGAGTATCCATAGGTCATTGACATTAAAGGACACCTACAGTTCATAGGCCTTTTTGTTGGCTTTAGGGACTGAACGTTTTCTAAATATAGCTATTATAACTCAGTTTATTGTTAGCTATTGTGATTCTTCCCAAAGGGGTTTTGGATTTGGGTACAATATTGAGTATCTACAGGATATTCATAACCCCCACAGTTCACAGGTTTGAAAGCTGGTGAATCATTAACATTAATACTGTTTTCTTACATCTAAACATTTGTTGCATTGTGCGTGTATGGCTTAAACTCAATTTTGTTTTAGGGTCTAAATGTCTTTCTAACCATAGTTATTATTACTCAGGTATCATATTGATAGCCATTGTTCACACTTTGGTATAACATAGGTTATTGACATTAAAGGACCTTCACAGTTCATAAGCCCTTTTGATGGCTTCAGGGACTGAATGCTTTCTAACTATAGGTATTATAACTAAGTCTATTGTTAGTTATTGTGATCTCTCTTTAAGGGGTTTTAGATTTGGGTACAATATTGAGCATCTGCAGGTTATTGATAACAAAGAACCCCACAGTTCACAAGTTTGAAAGCTGGTGGATTATTAACACTAATACTGTTTTCTTATATTTAAACATTTGTTTATAACAGTATGATGCCTTGTTAAGCTATTCCACAATTAATTAGGGATAAGCTTTATTGTTTCAGTAGAGGGGTGCTCTACTTGTGCTTTCCTGACACCTTTTAAGTGACTCATTTAGGCCCTGGTTTTCAGTTTTTCATACTTGTCATTAGTCATTTATCTTTTTCCGGACAGTCTGACTCAATAAGTATTAGATTAGACTGTATTACATTCTTTTGAATTTGGCCTTTATACATCACATTTGACCACAGCACATGGGCAACCTATAGTCATGGATCTCAATCGACTACTTCAGGGATTATGTGCTGATAAAGACGATATCCAAATTTTTGGAATCAAACCTACAAATGCATCTACTGTTAATGGAAAATCAGATCCAGTTGATGGTTGCAGTTTGCTGTTTACACAACTAAGTAAAAAGGTTAAAATATTAAGAACTAACATTTGGCATTCCAGGCTTTTTAAGGCCTATCAACATCAAAATATTACCCCTAGGGGTCTCAGAACAAAATTACAACCATTAGTCAGCAAACCAGATGAGACACTATTGAAGGATTGGAATTTGGCTCAACAAAATGCTTCAATGGCGTTCGTTAATATACTATCCTCCTATTATGATAGAACTATACAGGTCAATATTTGTGATGTACAACAGGTTTGTGAAGACCTTAAAAAATATGAGGATTCATCTAATTTTAGGGAGCTTTTGAGCAGACTGTCCAGGGAACTGACCATCTTTGAAAATGGTCTAAAAGATAAAAAACTACATAAATTCACTAGAGACATGGACGATTATGAGAGGGGAAAACCTTCACAAAAAAGTATCAGGTTTGCGGAGGGTACCAGAAACTCTATTCATACACGTAAGAAGAGGCCAAGGTCCATTTTAAAAAAGGGCACATCTTTGAGTACAAGTTTGGGAGAGGAATCCTCTACCACAGATACTGTGTCCATTAACATCGGTGACTGACTGGTTCCCAAAAGAGGTTGCAGTTTAGATCACCCTTTAGGAACAGGAGACATAGGGGGGGGACAGAAACACATAAGTCAAAACTATAGAGGAGCTGCTTCAATCCATTGTCAAATGAATAATGATTGTTCCAATGTGCACAATATATCAAGCCATGTTTTAACATCCACTGAAGAAAATTTGTTAAATAAAGGTTTGAGTTTCATACCTGGTTTCTTTGTAGATGAGAGTAGTTTTAAACTATTTTTGATCAGCAGGAACAGACTCAAAGATCAACTGAATTCAGATTTTTGAAAATCCACCTGTGGATAAACATGTGGCCATTTTCCAACATGCTGTTATCAAGGATTTACATCACCAACTAGGATCTTGGCACACCCTTAGACACAATCTGAATAGAATTGAGCAACAAGCGCTGATGGATCTTAGGGGCAATACTGATATCACCATCCTTCCAGCAGATAAAGGAGGGGCATTAGTAGTCATGGATTCCAGTTACTACTGGGCAGAGGGAATTAGACAAGTTTCTAACACTCAGCATTATTTAAACATGCCTACTGATCCCACTCCCAATTTTAAAAAGGAAATTGATGCCTTTTTACAACTAGCAGTAGAAGAAGGTATTATCAGTGATAAAACTAGATATCAGTTGACAGTTAATGATCCTGCCAAACAATACTTGTATTTATTGCCCAAGTTCCACAAGTCTTACAATACACCACCAGGAAGACCAATTGTTTCAGGTATGGGCTCACTGCCCTTGTCTGTCTTTCTAACCCAATATTTAAAACCATTATTACCTCATGTTAGGGCTAGATTGCAAGACACCACTGAATTTTTACAGATTGTTTCGGAATGCCAATTAGAATCACATTGGCTGATGTGTACTTTAGATGTTAAATCCTTATACACATGTATCCCGCATTGGGCAGGTTTAACAGCGTTGCAATATTGGCTCAATAGAATAAACCTCTATGATCCGGGTTTTAACACATTACTAACATGTATGGCGGAACATGTTCTCACAAAGAACGTTTTTTATTTTCAAAATCAATGTTATTGGCAGATTCAGGGTACTGCCATGGGAGCATCATTCGCACCAATATATGCGGATCTATTCATGGGGTATGTTGAGGAACATATTATATATAATGAACTTCACAATCTGTACTTGCCTGAGGTGGATATATGGAGACTCTACCTAGATGATTGTTGGCTTGTATGGAGAGGGGGTAGTGAGTATCTCATGGAATGTATAGAATACCTTAATGGTAACATATGGGGTGTTGAATTTACTGCAAGCCACAACCTGCATCAAATTGACTTTTTAGATGTTCATCTACAAAGGGAAGCAGATAACACCCTACGTACAACGGTTCACAGGAAATATCCCCAATATAATAGTTTATTACATGCTTCCAGTCTTCACCCTAAGCATATTATTAAAAATATTCCAAAATCACAGTTCATGAGAATCAAGAGAATATGTTCATCACAGGAGGATCTTGCCCATTGCCAAAATGACCTCTCCAATAGATTTTTGCAGAGGGGTTATGACACACAAAATATTAATTCAGCCTTACAATGGAGTAAAAAAACATCTAGGGACAATCTCTTGATATACAAACCCAAAATTAGCAATTCCAACCAGGATAAACTTAGGTTGGTTACTACTTTTGGCAGAAATATGGGACAATTCAGGGATGTTATTAATCAACATTGGAATATACTTAAAACCAGCACATGGTTGGATGACTGGTTAGGGGATAGATGCCTTTTTTCTTATCAGAAAGGCAAAACCCCTGGATCCTATTTCTCTCACTACAAAAAAATCACACATCATGACACTCAACCTCAACAAACTACATTATCAGGGGAGAAACTGGTTGGATGTTACCCCTGTGGTCACTGTTCTTTTTGCCAATACATCTTTAAGACCAAAAATTTTACCAGTAAAAACACGGGACAACTGTGCAATATCAATTGTTTTGCCAATTGTGGCACGGATTGGGTAATATATTTGGCCACATGGTCATGCCAAGCTTTTTATATAGGACAAACCTCCAGACAATTCAGAATCCATATGTCCGAACATTTAGGGGACATCAGGAATGCCAGACCCACCAATGCTCTATACAGACACACTTTGATCCATAAAACAGCCAAATTCACCTTCACTGTTATTGATAAAATGTCAGGAAACAGATCTTTCAAAACTGGATGGCACAATTTATTAAACAATAAAGAAAAGAGATGGATTGTTAAATTAGGTGGTTTGTTTCCACCTGGTCTAAATGATAAATTATAACATCTCTTGTTTGATTTATGTATAACATACTCCTCAAAATGCATATTCCGAGCATGTTTGCCTCTCATTATTTGATTATTTGTCTTTTCATATTTCTTATTTCATACATATTTTTATACTTTTACTTTTATTATCTCTGTTACAGGAAGTGATGTCAGGACTGCGTTGTTGGATTGATTATAAATAACAGCATCTGTTATGTTACTACTGTTTAACCACTGATGAAAGCATTTTGCTGAAACCGGTCTGGTTCTCAATAAACTTCATTGCTCTTGCCTTCCGGGTGCTGGTCTCCGTTTTTTTGCTTTACCATGTTTGTTTGGTCCGTGTATCAGCCTAACTTGCTAGCCTGGATTTTCTGAATCACTGTTGCATTGTAGAATCTCAGCCACTTCCACCCTGATCGTCCTTGTCCCTAGATGTTCTTTTTTGTAAGGATGTAAAAAAAGAGTTTCAGTGGGCAAGTATTTGCTGTTGTCACTTTCTGGGCCATATAAGTTGCTTCCCAGAGCCTGTACCATTTTGTCTTTTTCATGCACCACTCATATGCACACTTGCTGGGCTAGCCTCCTGCTCTCACAAAAAAGAAAGAGCTGAAGATATTGAGGTCTGGTGTCCACTTTCACCAGTGTCCTACTGATGGCTTCAGCATAAGGAGGAGTCAGAACTCTGGAAGTCAGGCCAAATATGCAGATTTCCACCTATGGGTAATTCCTAACTGTTATGAATACTGCAGCAGTGCTCCTTGTATTTGAACATTGACTGCTTAGGTAAGTTACTACATAGCTGTATTATCTGTTAATTTTGTTTTAATAGTACAGAAAGTGACTGTCACTTTTAAAGAAAAAAAATGCTTGCTGCTTAAGACTAGTGGGAAACATGACAACAGATAGTATGTATTCATAGTGAGATCATGCCAGATGCATCCTGCAGATCCAGTGTGGCTGGGATGGTCTGTGGATTGTGTAAGTGTTAACATGTTGGCACAGTGTTGGACAGAAGGATAATACATGAGGTAGCTAATGTAAGGATAGACTGCTATGTTTTGGATGATCAGTAAATGTAGTGTCACAGTGAATGGAATGGATAAATTGGGTTGATACTGGTCTGCCATAGACTATAGCATTGGTGCTGGATTTTGCTCTTTTTTGCATGCCCCTGTATGTGATGCAAATAAGGGTCAGGAAGGAAGTGTATGCGTATTTGCAGGTGACACAAACTTGATTGTAAGTTACAGTCAAATATTTTTGTGTCTTTAGTGGTTATAGCTGAATCAGTTCAGATTTATGTTTATGTTGTATTTTCATAGGTTCATAGTTGTGTACTAGGCTAATGGTTCTGGAGCCTTTACAAGCCTAGCCCATAGGATTACCCTAGCATCATGGCACCCGACCTTAGTTCCCAGTGCCTCTGTCGAGTAGAGTCACTGGAGTGATCCCCACGGTGAATCTTCTACTTGCCATCCGCTCATCAAGGCTTCTCCAGTTGAATACAAATTTAATTGTTGCTTAAAAATGTAAAGATAATAGAAATAAGAATAAAATAAGGCAAATGAGGCTAAGCAAATGAGAAACCTGCTATACCACATTTTTTAATACACCATACTAAAATAGTGCTGTTGTGTTACAATGTCCAAAGCTGTTTATAATATATAATTAATATTAATAATGGATATTATTTATAATATATATTGGCCTACAATCACCTCTGCTACAATCTCTAGTAATTTAGTACAATTACAAAACACAGATCTAAAAAAAGAAAGACTTTATGGGAGATTAGAGGAGAAGAGGGAGAAACCTTCTATGATGTTCAAAGGCACACACCTTATGTCCATTTCCACAACATGCTAATGTATTAATATAAAGTTTGCTATTTCATATTTATGGAAAAAAACTATTGATATCAGGGGTAGTGGTGGTAGGTGTGGCACCCATGTTGTCTATTTAGCTGAGGAGTGCCAATTGCCAGTTTGCCACTGCTTCTGTGTACTGACAGAACTCACAGAATGAGAGAACACTTGTAGAATGTCAGAAAGAAGTCAAAGATAAATGTAAATGCTAAACACTCTAATGCTATATTAATATGGAGAGATATTTACTTTTGATTTTTTTAGAGTTCTATCTGAAAATAATAAAATAGTAGGGGGAGGTGATGTGAGCGAGGATACAGGATACAAGATGGATTGTGAGGCTGAGACTGAGATCCTGGGCATGGCCTCAGTGAATGTATTCCTATTCCTATCAAGCCTAATAGACCTTTAAATTAGATGAAAATTCTATCTATATTTTCTATATTTTTTTAAACTTTTTATATATTATTTCTTATGTATTCTTATACTTGCATTCTATATATATGCATTTTATATTTCTATATGTCTATATATATATATTTGTCCTTTTTTTAAAACTTTTTTAATATTTTATATTGATTATTGCCATGTGTGATTAATTATGATATATATAAGGTGTTCATTTTTTATGGAACAGTTACACCTGATGAAAGCATCAGAAAGGCTTTGTGTCTCCCTGTTAATAAATTGGTACCTGCACGATATCTCTGTGGATTATTTTGCTGTTCTATCTACTGCTTTTTGTTGAGAGCATTCTCAGCCTGGAGGGCCATGAGGTGCTTTATACCTGTCTCTACAATGTATGGGAAGTCTGTTCCATAGCATGGGCAGTCTCTGGGTTATGAACCTGTCCCTCCAGCTTGTTCTGTTGATTGTGGTAATGAGGTTGAGGTCTCTGGAGCGTGTAGTGCAGAGGGATTGGGATTTCTCTAGATGTAGCATTTCTAACAGAGCTGGGTTAGACATGGCTTTGTAAGTCAAGGAGAGATCGCCTCTAAGTAGGTAATATGAGACAGAGAATAGTTGGAGTTTTTTGAGTCTCTCCATATAGGACAAGTGTTTAAGGCCTAGGATCCTCTTTGTGAGGTACTTTTGCGGCCTTTCCAGTTGTTGCAGGTGTTCAGTGAGGTACATGCCAAATGGGACATTGTACTCAATGATTGGCCTAATGAGGGAAGAGTCGAGGGAGACAATGACCTCTTTCTTCTTGGATGCAAAACCCTTAGTAATGAGATGTGCCACATAGAAGGACTTTCTGACCACAGTGGAAATGTGCTGGTCAAAAGAGAGGTTGCTGTCAACCTGTGTTCCCAGATCTCTTGTAACGCCTTCTGTGTTCAGTGGCCTACCATCTATGTGGTAATTCATGGGAACCGGGTTTTGCCAAAGGGGATAACAACACATTTTTGGCATTGAGCTTAAGGCCATGGTTCTGAAACCAGTCGTTGGTCTCAGTGAGGCCTTTCTGTAGGATGTCAGCATCACTTGGGGAGTTAATTATGGCACCCAACTTGCAATCGTTTGTGAACATTGTCAGCCAGAATCCCTTCGTGTTGGCATGGACTTCAGAGAAGTAGATGCCAAACAAGAGAGGACCCAGGACCAAACCCTGTGGAACTCCACTCATGACTGGTTGGCTCTCTGACTTGGAGTCAGCTACTTTCACACTGTGGGTTCTGTCTGTGAGCCAGTTTGCAACCCATCTAGTGATATAGGGGTTGATGCCTTGCTTAGTGAGTTTTTCTATGATTCCTTAGTGGGGAATGGTATCAAAGGTCTTGGCCAGATCAAGGTAGGCTGTATGAACCACCTTTCCTTCAACCACAGCTCTGGTGACTGACTCAAAGAAGTCGACCAGGTTGAGCAGGCATGATCTCCCCTTCACAAAACCAAACTGTGTGGGATCTAGAGTTTGGAGATTCCCTATATCCTTGTTTATTAGGCCCATAATGATGCGTTCCATAGCTTTGCATATCAGACTCATCAGGCTAATGGGGCAATATTTCCCAGGGTCTGTAGTCTCTCTCCTTTGTGGAGAGGGATGACTGTAGCAGTGCACCATTTGGTAGGGACAAAGCCTGAGGTGAGGCTGTGATTGAACAGGGCACATAGGTGAGGTGCCAGTTCACTCTGTAGTTCATGTAGAACACAGCCAGGGATATTGTCAGGTCCCATAGAAGCTGTATTCTTGGCCTTGGACAGTGCTGTTTTAACCTGTGCAGCAGTAATACTAGGTGCCTGGCAATCCACTGGTATTGTGATTGGTCCTTTGGTGGGGGAGGGAGGGGTAACGTTGGCATTGAATCTGTTGGCCAGTATATTGGCAATACCTGTTGGCTCGGTATAGGAGGTGCCGTTGTGCAGTAGCTCTGAGCAAATCTGGGTATTGCCATGGAGATTCTTTATATAACTATAGAAGGCCTTGTGATTGTCTATACTGTCCACTGCAATTCTGTTTTCATAGCTAGCTTTAGAGGATTTGATGAGGGATCTCAACTTTTTGTTGTGGCTGATAAGGGAGTTTTTCCAGTCTTGGGACTGCACTTGGGACTTCACCTTATTCCGCATCAGTTTCCTCCTTCTGTTGTAGAGTTTGTTTGTGGCAGGGGACTACCAGATTGGCTTCCTTTTTTGGAGGAGAACGTCTTGGTTCTATTGAGTATGGCAAGATCCATGCATTTGTGTACGTGTTCGTACAGGGCATTAGTGTATGATTCGGTGGTCATGCAGCTGTTCTCCAATTGCATGGGTGCCATGAAGTTAGCCACCTCTGTTTTTAGGAGCCCAAAGTTAGCTTTGGAGAAGTTTTTCATGGTGGTTACCTTTGCAGAGGTGGGAGCGATGTAGATTTCCAAGGTGATTAGTTTGTGGTCAGATCTAATGAGGGAGGAGTTGACTATTGGTATACAGCAACAGTCGCCCATGTTAGTAATGACCAGGTCAAGGATGTTGCTACCTCTAGTGATGGTAAGAACGAGCTGGTCCAGGGCATTGGAATTAATGAATTCCAGGAAACGGGCAAGTGTGTTGGTACATGAGTAGTTTTCCCAGTTATGGAGGGATAGTTGATGTCACCCAGTATGAGAGTGTTAGGTTGGACCCTGATAGTCTCCAGGGTGCTTAGAAATGTGAGTCTTGGGACATGGTAGGGGACCTATATCAGGCTATGACCTGAATCGCTGTCTTACCCAATGTTAGCTGCACCTGACGTATTTCTGATGCGTTATGTTGTGCTTCCAGTCTGGAGGTGTGAACATCCTTTATGAATGTGGAAACACCACCACCTTTGGAGCTTCTGTCCAAGTTCTTGGGCCGGAAGATGGGGAATGAGTTATAGCCTGGTAGTGCAGGGGTGCTTTCTTTCGAGCAAGTGCATTTTGAGATTTAGCTTCTAGCATTGAGCAGCATGACCCTCAGATTGCATTTGGTAATTTGGTCTTTGGAACACCACCTAAAAAAGGCACTGTAGGGGTGACAAGAGCCTTGGCCAGTATCTGGAAGCCCAGGGATGAGAGATGCAAGCCATCTCTGGCAAAGCATAGTGGTCTGTCAGTCATGTCATCCCAGGAAGACAAATACGGGATCCCCATAGAATGACACCAGAAACTTAGCCAATTGTTGAAATCAGTCATTTTCTGCTTGTACTGTGGAATCATTCTGGGTGATGGTAGGAGGCTGCTCAAGGCTAGAGTCATACCCGCCTGGGCTACATAATCCAAGAGCTCCTCCAGGTCTCTTTTCATGTAGTCCAGGGAGGTACATCTGAGGTCATTCACACTCACATGTACAATGACAGATTCATGTTTGTACCTGTTGTTTAGGGACCTGAGTGCATGCGTTATGTGGCAGAGCCTGGCACCTGACAGGCAGCTGATTGTTACTTTCTCCTTATTCAACCTAGTGTGTGGGACATCAGTGTGCCTCGCTATTGAGTCACCCATTACTAGTGTGTTGGGCAAGCTGTTTTTCCTTAGGGGATTTGGTTGAGTGGAACACTGTTTAGGAGGGTTGTGTGTCTCATGATTAGTGTTGTGCTGTGGTGGTCGAGTGTGTTTCTGCCTTGGAGGTCTCTGCTGTTTGGGTAGATTTTTATTGAGAGCTTTCGCAAAGGTGGGTGTGCGATTTGTGTTTTTATGTGAAGGCAGTTCTGGTGTGTGTTCTGGAGGGCTATGTGTTCCATGTGGTGTGGTGCAAGTGTTGACCTTCTCCTCTTGACCAACTATTCCGGTCTTGGCTGGAGAGTGCGTGGCTTCCAGTTTGGATATACAAGTGCATCTCTCACAAGTCTGAGTGTTGAGAGGTAAGAGGAGAGGGTTATCAGTGTACATGAGACCGTTGCTACATTGCTTCAGGATGCCCAAGTTCACCAGGTTAATTGGAGAAAGCAGAGGGAACTGACCTTTAGACATGCCTGGAGGGGTGGGCATTAATATGTACTGGAGCTGTTTCCTTGTAGAATGTTTAGTGCTGGTAGCAGTTTTGTGTGCTACAGTAATTGCTACAAACAGTCTGGTAAAGTGCTAGACTAATAAGCTAGTAAAAATGCAGGAGAGGAGAGAACTAGCAGATCTCAGAAGCTTACAAACAGTCCAGGATCCACCAAATCTGTATGTGGACTAGACTAGTTACAGAAAAGTCAGGAAACTGTTTTTTTTTTTTTGTTTGTTTGTTTGTATAGTAGAAAATGAAGAGACAGAAGATAATTCAGTATTCAGAAGCTAAAGGGGTGGGTCTTTGCTAAATTCTCACTATAGACAGTAGAATGAGTTGATGTAATGTGACGGGGGGGGGGGTGTCCAGTATCAACTTTATACCAGAGCTTGGCAACTCAAACCCACAAAGACTTAAGACCACCACAAGAACTGTGCGGGTGGGTGGGAAAAAAACAGTTGTTCAGATTACAGAGATATGTATTAAATCAGAAGTACAGACAATTGAAAATAAACACTTCTCTTTTCCCAATATCACAGCAGGCAGCACGTCAGTCTCTCTGCAGCTTAAAACAACTTTAGCAAGCAGGTATATCTGATTTAAAACTCTGGCTATTAAAGGCAGAGAACAAAAACCAGCCCAATTATCCACTCATCAGTAACAGTTTTGCAGGAATGCCTCTATCTAGATTAAACCAGTCTAATTCTCTCTCTCCCACAAAGAAAACAGACAGGCCTCTAGACAAAAGATTTCATGTCATGTAATGACATAAAAAAACATGTAATGTAAAAAAAATGTAAAAAAGACATGTAATGTAAAATGACAACACAGTTCAGTTAGAGAGTCAGGTGGCACATGGTGTTGAGGGGGAAGAATCAAATGGTTCTTGCCAGCTGCCATTCTCTGTCTGTGTAGGCTATAAATTTGCTCCTGCCTGGGCTGTGGAAATCAGTCTAAGGCAGATATGTGAATGTGATAGCGCTGACTGATCTGCATTTAATGCTCTGCATGTGGAATTCCATGTATATAAACCACGCTTACATTATTTTATGCCTTGTTGAAGAGTATAAAAGGTACACGGAGAAACGCCTCCCTGTTGACAGGATGCCCTTATCTCCTGTCCATTATGGTTGAAGGAGATGAGGATGGTCATCATGGTTTATGACAGAGTGTAGGGACAGAAAAAAAGACAAAGTATTCTCAAGGCAATTTTCCTTAAAACTATGAGAGGAAGCTTTGCAGTCTGATGGGCAAAATTAGCCCATTCATATGGCTTTCATCAAAATTAACCATTCTGCTAAGGGGGAATGTTAATCAACTCTTCATTCCACTTTTATGTGTAGCTGAAGGTAATAGTTTTGCCAGTATGTATTTTAAGATGGAAAGATTTTGTGACTGGGAAGGATCTGTGGGAAGTGTTTTCCTTGACTATGGATTACTTATCAGTCCTGTTGCCTACAGTCTCTAATTTTGAAATGCATAGAAGCTTTCTTCTGGACTTCCTTTACTTCACCAAATGAATTGGTCATTGGTCATTGAGCAGATATTTAGAAGGCTTTATGCTCTAAAACTTGACTCTTTCAAAAAAATTCAAAAGCAAGACAAAGGTCAGAATGGAGAGATGATAAATTGCTAGAACTGAGATCATCCTCAAGTCTTGATGAGTAGCTTCACCTGGTGGGCCGTTGTTTTTTTTTTTTTTTTTTTTTTTACAAAGTCTCCAAAAGACAACACTAATATGTAGACTGTATTTTATATAGCATGGAAAGAAGTAGGTTAAAAAATAATAAAGTTGTCTGGGTCCTAAGATATAAAAGTTCCCAATTCTGGTATGCATACTGGTGCTAGGAGTGGAAAAAACGACAGTGTAGAATCCTCAAGACAGAGAATCATTCCTACAGCCCTCCTCCACAAAAACTGACAGGCCAAAAAAGAGCCATAAAGATGATGAGTGCACTGTTGAGGATACGGAAGAAATGTATTGTCACCATTACGCAGGAAGCCCAGAATTTCCAAATAGAAGATATTCAAAAAGATTGAGAGAAATTGGAAGAAAGAAAAATACTTGCACAAGAAAAAGTGTCAAAAGCTTCAATTGCACATTTGTGTTCATTAATGCAACAGATCCACGAAAGATCAAGAAACTTTGGGCCATTTGGGAAAAACAGTGAGAGAGGAAGTGCAAAAATGTGTAAAAAAAAGACCTAGACATTTTTGAAAGGTATAAAAAAGAAATACGGACATGGGAATGAAAGAGAGATTTGATATGCTGCACTGTTTGTGTAAAGGAGAAAGCCAAAGTAATCAATACAAAGTAGGAGTTCCAAAGATATTTGAAGAGAAAATACAGGCAAATGACACCCAGATATGGAATATTTCACATTACAAAAAATAAGATCATAAAGGGGGAATGTAGAAGAGAAGATTAGTAAAGTAGAAGTTAAATAGAAGCTGAAGTTATGGCATACCTGCAAAGCGAAGGATTTATTGTAAGAAATCTAACACAGGTTATGTCACAACATGATGGAACATCGAATCCCCAAAGTAAAGAAAAGCAGGTGGAGCAGGAGATATCTGAAAAAGAAATATGGACATGGGAAACAAAAAGAGATTTAATGTGGTGCAGCATTTATTCACAGGAGAAAGCAAAACTAATCGGTACAGAAAAAAACAGCACCAAAGATATTTGAAGAGAAATACAGGCAAAGGCATACCGATATGGAAAATTTCACAATACAAAAATTAAGAGAATAAAAGGGGAAGTAGAAAAAAGGATTAGTAATGGAAAAGTTAAAGAACTAGAAATTGAAGTTATGGCTTACCTGCAAAGTGAAGGATTTGGTGTAGAAAATCCAACTCTGGTCACAGCATGATAGAACAATGAGTCCCCAATGATCATTTGCTACATGACTGAAGCCTTCAGTAGGAAACCAATACAAAAGTTCAGTTGGAGTTGCACAGTAAGGAAAGGAGCAGGAAACAGTAGCAACTCTGCAGTCAATGTTGTGATGTGATATGCCAGTAAATTCCCTTATAAAAAAGCAACGGATGACTCAGGATGCAGCTGAAGACAATATCTCACAGGAAGGTGATCTGGAACTTTCTGTAACATGCCTGCAGGAAAAGGGAGACCAAAGTACATACCCTCAGTTTAGAAGAAAATGATCTAAGGGAAGAGTTGCTCGATTTAATAGAGATGGATAGACATACTATGATTAATGAAAGAAATAGATTACAGAAAGTCAGTAAGACCCAAAATATTAGAAGTCTGATAAAACAAACGAACACAGTAATCAAGACTATTAACAGACGATACGATATGATAGAAGTAAATAAGATATATTAAGGTGCAGCTAAATTAATAATCGATAATGTATCCCGGTAAACAAATGTAAAATAAATAAAATAAATAAATAAACATACAGCAATAAGGGGATGAAAGGAAAGAAATAAAATGCCATCATGGAAGCATTAGATAGAGAAAACTGTAAAGCAATTAAGACAAGGAGTGTCACTGTTAGAAGAGTATAGAAGAGGAAACAGATCAGCAGAAATATTTAGAAAGATACATGTGATAAGAACAACACTCAGTAACTTGACAGACCAGGGAGGCATCACATACTATTGCAAATAATAGACTGAAGACATCAGCACAGGCAGAAAAAACTTGGAAGATATGCAGATAAATACAAAGGAAAAGTACAAAATGAGCAGTTCATTGATGACCCAAAAAGTTTTATAGATAATTGGGGAAACAAAACAAAAGTAATAGAAACATCATAAAAAAACAGAAGAAGCAGAAATAGACACATTTTGAAGAAATATGTGTGAAGACCCAGTGGAACATAACAAGGATGCAGAATGGGTAGAAGAAGTAAAAGAAAGAGTAAGAAGTTCAAATGTACAGGATATGAAATGAGATGAAGTGGTGGCCAGAGAAAATGAAGTAAAATTAAGAAAAGCTCCTAATTTGAAAACTCCGTGACATGGGTAGCAACAGGAAAAATAATACTCTGTCTTAAGAGTAAACCTGCAAGCTATTATAACAATTATAAATCAATAACTTGTCTTCCAAAGATGTATAAACTATATATTGGAATTGATGTCAACAGAGTTTATAGTCATTTAGAAGAAAGCTCAATTCTGGCAATAGAGCGCAAAAGAGTAACAAAAGAAACTCGTATAGAACAAAGGATCATTTGTTGTTAAAGTCATAGTACAGAATTGTAAAAAGGGAGAGAATCTAAGTATGGCAGGGATAGATTACAAAAAAGCATTTAACAGCATCCAACATTAATGGATAAAGCAATGCTTACAGATGTACAAGATACACCCTACATTGATCAATTACATTACGGTGACCATGAAACAGTGGCAAACCACTCTAAATAAGCTATGATAAAGGACAAATTATTATCCCAGTTATAAAAATTCAAAAGGGGTGACTCTGTCACTGTTCTTCAGTCTTGCTCATAACCCATTAAGCTGACAGTTTAACAGATTAGGTCATGGTTACAGTTTGGCTTCCAGGAAACAACACAACACAGTCTTCTCAATCTTGTTTATGTGGATGATTTAAAATGGTGTAGTTAATCAGATGAGGAGTTGAAAGCACAACTGCAAGTGATAAAAAGCTTTCTCGGATGATATAAGAACATCTTTTGGTCTTTATAAATGTACAAAGCAACATTTAAAGCAGGAAAGCTGCAGCACCAAGAAAATATCAGTCTGGGACAAGAATGTGATATAAAGCAACTTGAGCAGGAGGAAGTGTATATATATATATATATATATATATATATATATATATATTTGGTAATTGATGAAGGCTCAGCAATACAACATGGACAAATGCGAACAAAACTCAGGAATATTTTAGAAGATTAAAATTAATACTGGAAAAAGACTGACATCTAGGAACATAGTCCAAACTATAAATCAGTTTTACTAGTCTTGTTCTAACTTATAGTTTTGGTGTGGTTGACTGGCCCCAAAAGGTATTGGATCAATTAGACATGAAAACGAGAAAAATGCTTCATGCTTATCAAACGATGTATAAAAATCAGTGTATACCAAGATTATACATTCCTTGTTCTGAAGGAGTTATAGATCTCCTGGAAATTTATTACATGTGTAGGTCTACAATAATAGGACCACATACATATTTGCTGACTTCACCAGATCCATAGTGAAAGTTTTAAAACATGAGGAGAAAAAGTCTGAGATGACTTTCATGCTTAGTTTAGCAGAGGCATATTGGTGTCGAGCAGGAATGGAAATCAAACCACAAGTATACAAGAATCAGGCAGCACCTGAATATGCCAAAAAACAAAAAGAATATAAGGAGAAGACAAGAAAAGTGGAAAAATTCATAAGTATAGTTGCAAGTACAGAAAACTCCTGGAACAACCTCATGTCAATCAGGATCTGATGCAGGAATGGTTAAGGAGAGGTGAATTCAAACCAAAAGATGAAAGGTTAATATTGGCAGCCCAGAATAGTGGAGTACATATACACAGCGTTGCCACCCCTCCGTTTTTTTCCCAGGGTATCCGGAAATCAGTAGGGCTCTCCGGTTCTCGCTCTGAGACTCCGGAAATACAAAGCACTTCGTCAGCACGTCTGTACGCTAACAAAAAAAATGACATTGCCATCTCAGTTGATTGGCTGCTTGCTGCAGAAGAGGCTCATGCAGCAAGCAGCCAATCAACACTTAGATTTGCGAATCAGTGCCCGCAAAAGCCCCCGAAAATTAAGGGATAAAAAGCGGTGCTCTCAGGTATATGTTGCCTTTTGGTAAAAAAGGTCGGTGAGGTACTTAAGGTCTGAAATTTCTTTTCTTTGCTGGTTCGGCTGTTTGCAGTTCGGGACGTCTTCGGTGGATTGCCTGGTGTGGTCTTTTTGTGGCTGTGTCCTTGTCTGCTGTCTTCTTTTGCTGCTGGAGCCTGGAATCGGAATTCGGAAGGAAGGATTTCCCTAGCTCTGCTGTTTGCTTGCTTGCTGGAGCCTGGCCCTGTAAGGGAAGAGTAGTGCTGTGGTGTGGTGTGGTGTGTTCCCCTGCCTGCTGTGCCTTTGTAACTCGTGTTAGCTGCCTGTCCTGTTCTGGCTGAGAGCTTGTTTAAGGAGCCCTGCTGCTGCTTTTCTGGCGGTAAGTGGAAATTTTTTAATATGGATGGATTGAGGTAGATTTTCAAAGCTTAGTGTGGCAAGGGGAATGAAATATTGCCAGCACAGCTACTAGTGAATTTTTTAAATATTAAGCTTATATTAATCCACTAGCTGTGCTGGCACTGTCAAATTCATTGATAGTGACAACAAATGATTTGTATAAGATGCATGTAACTATATCTAGGTGTTCAACATGTTGTGGTGATTATTAACTAGAACAATTTTTAATTTGTAATCACCACATCTATCTTTATATGTAGTTTCTAGGATACTGTCTGCAGACTGAGATATGTAGCAAGGGTGGTTTGGCTGTTTTTAACTGCAGTTATTGTAATTTTTTATTTTTCCTGTGGGTGCACTTTGATGATACAGTGAATGTATACTGACTATGAGTTATATAGGGTTCTTGCTATGATTGTAGAACTATCATTTCTCTAGTTTGTCATCACTGCTATGTTTACCTTGATCTGCATTTTCTAGGGTATACCAAGGCTTACTTTGGCTGTTTTTACTGCAGTGTTTTAAATCTTTCATGTGGTTTTGTACTTTGTTACAGTCGATATATAATGACTACATGATTTGTATAAGATGTTTGGACCGTAGAACTGTCTTTTCTAGTCTGTCATCACCGTGATGTTTACCTTGACCTGTGTTTTTCTTTCTAGGGTGTACTGTCTTCGGTATATAGCAAGGCTTAATGTAGCTATTTGTCTAGCTTGTCATCACTGTTTACCTTCATCTGCATTTTCTAGGATATACCGTCTATACCAAGGCTTAGTTTGGCTGCCTTTACTGCAATGTTATTTTAAATCTTTCATGTGGTTTTGTACTTTGATGTTACACTGAATATATGATACATGATTTGTATATGATGCTTGGACTGTAGAACTGTCTTTTCTAGTCTGTCATCACCGTGATGTTTACCTTGACCTGTTTTTCTTTCTAGGTGTACTGTCTTGGGTATATAGCAAGGCTTAATGTAGCTGCTTTTCTTTGGGACTGTCAATGTGAAATATTTCATGTGGTTTTGAGCTTGTTACAGTGAATATATATTGGATATTTTCTTATTAAATATGTTTAAACGTTTCATTGTGGTGTAGATATTTAAGTTTTGAGACTAATTGCATATTTATTTAGTGACACTTTGGGCCACTCTACCTTGGCATTGGTCAAACTACCAATGTTTAATATTACTATTGCACAGTAAGACTGAACACACTTTGTTAGGGCCTTAAAGTTGCTGATAAGGAGTAGGTGGCAATGATTACCTTGTAGTGGTGGGAAAAGGGGGCATAGTTAGTAAACTTGTGCCAGCTATTCCCGTGTGTGTATAAATCAGGCCTCAGTGTGTCTCAACTGCTTGAGCGGGGGCCCAAAGCACTGGCTGGACAAATAGGGTGCTGGAGGTCTTCACTTGGCCACTATGCTCAACTCTATAGCTGTGCCAGTGGGAGGTGGTGGTGGGGATCTGGAGTGGAAAAAGGGGGAGAAACCAGTTGACTGGTCTCTGTGCTGTTAAGAGAAATTGCACTTAATATGGGGTGTTGCATCTGGAATACTGTGGGGCTACGTAATTCGTCTTTATCATGTATGCCCATACTGTCTATTTTATCGTTACGCAAGTTATTACTGTTGCAGCCAGAGGGTATTATGATTGCTGAGCTACATATTTCATCTTTATCATTGTGTCGGCCCACACTGTCTGGTTTGTCTTTATGCAAGTTATTACGGTTGTAGCCAGAGGGTATGATTGCTGAGCTGCCATGTATTTCGTCTTCATCTTGTCAGTCCACAGTATGCCTGAACTTTCTTGCTGTGTTCAGACTCAGCTGGATAACTTTTGCATTGGGTTCTACATAACAGCAGAGGGTCTTAACTTGGTGCATTGCTGTAGTGTCTGACCCATGTGTTTTACACACAGTTGAATGCCTTCTGTGCATATTCTGCTGTCACACCAGGTTCATGTATAACAGCTGCAGAATGTCCTTCAGACAGGAGTTGCTTCTGCCTTTCATTGCTTGACATTCACTGTTAATTTTTCATATGGAGTCTCTCATGTTTTTTTCCTTATACCAACTTGGTATTACTAGGGTGTGAAAGTCTGGAGATTCACATGTGAATGCGATCAACTCTGGCTAGTGGCTACTGACTGACACAGGCCCCACCAGGCACTGATGTTGGTCACAATAGCTGTTTTGGTTTATTGTAGTGTTATTGAGCAAGGATCCTGCATAAATTATGTTCAGGAAAAGGTCAATGGATCATCAAGAAGAGGCTGAAAGCGTGTCTCCTTAGAGGTTTTTCTGCAGTTATAATAAGGTGTGGGGGCAAAGCTACTCATGGGTGCGACCTGTTAGAAATGCAGATGCCATGGCAAAGTGCACATCCCGTGGAACAATTTTCACTGTAAAACAGGATGGGGAAAAGGCATTGAAAAGCTATCAGAAGTCAGACAAACATCAACAAAACCTTCAGCTCCAGAGGCAGAACTTTGTAATGACAAAAGTTTATTCAGCCACGTAGTGCAACCAGTGAAGCTTCCAAAGTGACTGCAGCTGAAGTGACAGCAGTCTATCATGGAGTGAAACACGGTCACTCATATGTATTCATAGATTGTAGAGGTAAGCTGGCACAGACAGTCTTCCCTAATTCTACTTTGGCTTCGAAATTCAGCTGTGGGAAGCTCCTTCTGCAGGAACTTGGCAATTCCTATTTCTCAGTAGGATCAGATGCATCCAATAAAGGGAACAGAAAAATGTTCACTTTGGTTATTCAGTACTTTACTCACACCCATGGCACACAACAGAAACTCCTTGATTTCTACGAGATCATAACGAAAGTTCTGAATGTATCTTTACTAGAATAAAGGACATCCTTGTGCATAAAGGACTCAAAGTGCAAAACATTGCTAGCTGTGCTGCAGACAATGCCTCGGTCAGTTATGGAAAGCACAGGTCTGTTTTTAAAAGTTTGAAATCTGAGGTGCCTCACATCATTGCAGCAAACTGTTTATGCCACGTAATATGTAACTGTGCCAAACATGCAAGCAAGTCCCTTGCAAAGTTTGATGTGGAGACTCTGGTTTTGAAAGTACATAGTAAAAAAAATGGCACTGTTGAAAGGCTTCTATTCTTTCCTAGACCAGGACTTTAGGAAAATCATGCAGCATGTTGTAACAAGATGGCTGTCTTTGTTCCCAGCTGTGGCGAGGCTGGTAGAATGCTGGCCTTCTATTAAAAGTTATTTTATTAGTCAAGGGCCTGAGGACTGTCACACCCTTATCTGGAAATTTGTGGAGGCCAATGAGGATGGCATCAGTGGGGATGTCTCGGAGCAGAGTGCTACATACATTTCATGCACTACATCCTGCAGGTATTCCACAAGTAACACTCTCTCTGCTCCCGAGTTGTACACCGTGATGAAAAGTCTAAAAGATGAGTTGCAGAGAAGGCTAGATGACCAGTTCTTTGGTGCTAAAGTTTCATCTGCCTTGCAGCACTTTACTCCAGCTGTCGCACAGCAGGTCTGTAGGACCTTCTGTGATTTTTACAGTAAAGCACTTTGTTACCTACAGAAGTGGTTTGACTATGATAATAGTCCCTTTAAAGCTATGCAGGTCCTCAGCCTCCAACATCCTGTAACTTGGCCAGAACTGCGTACAGTTGCAGACCTCTTCAAATTGGATGTGGACATTGAAGCACTTTACTCAGACTACTGTACTTTAACTGCTGCATTGCCAGCCCTGTTACAGATGACAGAGGCATCTGTAAGTGATCGCTGAGTGACTTTTTTTAGTAAAGCTCCAGACTGCAAGCCACTTTACAGACTGGTGCAGTTTGCCCTTTCAATCCCCCCCAGCAATAGCTTTGTGGAAAGGGTTTTTTCACTTCTGGGGAATGCGTGGACTGATGTAAGAAATAGAATGCTTGTGCCACTTGTGAAGGCAGAGTTGCAGGTCAAGCTAAACTTTAACATGAGTTGTTCGCAATTTTATTCATTTCTGAAAAATAACCAGCCTTTACTTGAGTCTGCTAGATCAAATGCCAAATATAGCTTCAAGTATAAGCAATGATTTCTAGCAAAACTGTGAAGACACTTTAAACAGTTGCTTTTCTTTTACTATTGTGTGTGGTGAACCCTTAATGTACTGCTTTGAATGAATTGGTGTTTTTAATATCTAAGTAATTGTATTTCCATTTTAGTACTACCTACATGTGATATTAGACTTAGGCTTAGTCTTCCCATGCTTGTGTGTGATGTACTGTTGTATGTAGTGAACCCTTGAATGAAGTATTGCTAAATAAAGTTTTTTTTTAATTTACTTCTGACTCATTGCACATTTTTCTACTTAGTGGTAACTGTATGTGATATTAAAGACTTGTGCTGAAGGGTGCTAGAGTAAAGGGGCCTAGCTATTAAAGTGAATGGGTGTGGCTTGATTGTGCGTGTGGCGGGGCTTGTTTGTCAGGAAATGGCACAATAGAAAGGTGGCAACCCTACGTACACATTAGTTTACAAAGTCTGTTAAATGTGTGGGAGAAACACACAAATGCAGGTTCTAAAACAGAAGTAGAAACAGTCACACATCATTTTGCTGGGTGTGATACACGAATGGCAGAGAGCCTGCATACTGAAAGGCATAATAATGTGTCAGGATTGTTGCATTAGAGATTGGGCAAACATTACAGTACTGAAGTAGCTGAAAAGCATTGAAAATATTAGCCACAAAGCATTATAGAGAATCATGAGGTTTTATCACATGGGCTCTCCCATTACTAACAGTTCAAAAAATAGATGCAAGAAAAACAGATATAGTAGTACATGACAAGAAGAAAAAAGTACCATTGATCATTGAAATTACTATACTCAGTGATTACAGTGTCTTATATAAAGAAAGAGAGTCATAAAATACCAGGATCTGTAGGCAGAAATGAGGGAAATGTGGAACAAAGATACCCAAACAGTTCCAGTAATAACAGGGGCAATGGGTCTCATAAAAAAGAATTTACAGTCTTATTTAGATATACTACGATACATGTAACTCTGTATGAATGGCAGAAGTAATCAGTTCTGGGCTCATTGCAGGTGCTGCAAAGAGCACTTTTGGCTAACATCAAAGACTGAAACAATATTAATTGCAAGAACTTTAATCATACTTTGATTTAGGAATAGGGTCAATTTCCGTCGTGGTATTAAAAACCCAAAAGACTTGGAGAAATTAAACTGGTAGAAAAAAAAAACAGCCGTCATTCCATCCAACGTTACGTGCATTTTCAATTCCTTATTCTGAAGTTATTGTTTCTACAAATTCCACTTATTTTAATGTATTTTGCACCTTATCTTTTCAAAAAATCCCTCTTCCAGTTCTTTTATTTCATTTACAAAGTTCAGTACATCCAATACAGTTGGTTTATATTTTGATTTCTATTTTCTAGTAATTGCTCTTTAAGTAGCCAACAATAATTAAACTTAATAAGGATTTGCAGTGTCTGGCAGTTCAGCTCCTGTGTCCCACCTCAAAAGAATGATTTCCTTAGTTGCAGCCATTTGCTCCCCTAATATTTCTGACAAGACTAATCATTAGGAAATTTTTGAAGTCTGCCAGCTTTTTACACTCCCAAAAACATGTTCCCAGTTATTCCTTTCTTCCTCATCATACCTCCAACATTTGCTGTCTACCTGAGGAAAAAAATCTTTGAAGTCTGCATTGGGTATAAAAATACATACGCAAACGCTTAAAAATCCTAAACCTTCTGGACTTTGTTGCATACTTTGGAGCTATGCATATGTCCTTCCATTGTTCCCTTGTAAATTGCTTTTCCATTTTTTTCTCTTTCCAGTCTTGTCTAATCTGCTGTGATTATTATAGTTGTCTTGTAATATTTTATACATCCTTTTAATTATCCTATTTTAACAGCAGCTTCTGCTGTGGATTCAACAAAAATCTGTCCCTTTCTCTTTGGTTATGCTCTGATATTAATCCCTGATAAGGAAGGCAGTCTGTAAACTTCAGTCCAAACTTTTTTTTCCTCATCCCAGTCTATTACCTTTCTTTCTCTGGTTATTTGTTCCCAGTGCCTTGGTTCCTTTGCCATTTTTCTCCAGTAAATTCCCGCCCCCCGCCTATTTTCATTATCCCTACTTACAGTCATCCCTGTTGGCAAAGTCTTCTCCCTGCATTCCCATGTTGGCTTGGTTCTTAGAATACTTTCTGCAACTTTATGAATATAATAATGTATATGGTTGTTGTTGTTCTCCTTAAGGATTTGCACTCAAAATCCCACACTTATTTTTTTACTCACTTTCCTCATCATCCCATTTCTACTTTAAATTATAACTTTCTGCTTGCGTTATGTATATGAGCCTTAACTGCAGAGCTCTGACGTATCCCTTCAAATCAGGTAATCATAAACCACTGTGTTCTATTGTGAGGATCCGCTTATCCCACTTAACTATTGCCCTGCTCACCTCCTTGAGAAAGTCCTTCATCTCCTCATAAGTTATTGTCCATAACTTCTCCCCTGATGTATGTACAGGTCAGGTATATTTTTGTCAGACTAAAGGGACTAAAATCATTTTCACTCCTGCTATCTTTCTAACAGTATCAGTAGCATATTCTAGCTAACTTAATAGAAGCATTTTTAATCTGTACTCAATTCATCTTATTGTATCCCCATAAATACTGATATTACTGAACTAATTCATATGTGGGTACATAATTTACTGCTATATCTTTTGTTTCATCTTCATAGGTAGGTACTAGGCTATCTGCCCGAGGGCATTTATAAGCCTAGCCAGAGTGTGTCAGCTTTCGCCGCCCCCATTGATTAATTAAAGAAGAGCCATTGAAGTGATCCCAGGGGTGTTTTTTCTGTTACCCATCCACTCATCAAGGTTTCTCTTGAAGAGTGTTAGTGAGGGGCTCTGCCTAATGTAGTTAGGAATTTTGTTTCAAAGCATGGGGAGTCTCAGTGACAGGAATTTATCCCTCCAGTATGTTCTATTTATTGTTGTGGCGGGGTTTAGATCACTAGAGCAAGTGGCTCGCAGTGACTTAGATTTCTTTAGGTGGAGCATGTCCATCAATTCTGAGTTAGACATGGCTTTGTAAGTCAGGCAGAGATCACCTCTGAGTAAGCGATATGCGACTGAGTACAGCTGGAGTTTTTCCAGTCGGGCTGCATAGGACATATGTTTGAGGCCAGTAATCCTTTTGGTGAGGTACTTTTGTGGTCACCCCAACTGTTGGAAGTGTCTTGTGAGGTACATCTCAAATGGGGCATTGTACTCTACGATGGGTCTGATGAGTGACGAGTAGCGGGGCACTATGATCTCTTTATTTCTAGATGCAAACCCTTTAGTAATTAGATGGGCCACATAGAAGGATTTCCTAACTACTTGGCAATATGATTGTCAAAGAAGAGATTACTATCTACCTGGGTCCCCAGATCTCTTATTACATCTTCTGTATTAAGGGGGCTGCCACCTATGTGGTAATTCATGGGTGTTTTGTTTTTCCCAAATGGGATGACTATGCATTTTTTGGCATTTAGCTTGAGACCTTGACTTTGATACCAGGTGTCCGTCTCAGTAAGGCCCTTTTGGAGAATGTCCATGTCAGTCAGAGAGTCAGTTATGGTTCCCAGTTTGCAGTCATCAGGGAACTTAGTTAGCCATAGACCTCCTATGTTTGCCTGTACTTCTGAGAAGTATATGCCGAACAGTAGGGGTCGCATGACCGAGCCTTGTGGGACACCACTTGTGACTGGTATATAGTCGGACCTGATGCCCACTATTCTTACCGTGTGAGTTCTGTCTGTAAGCCAGTTGGCAACCCATCTCGTGACGTAGGGGTTTATGTTAAGGCTTGTGAGTTTTTCTATAATTTCTGAGTGGAGAATGGTGTCAAAAGCCTTGGCGAAGTTAAGGCAGGCTGTGTGAACTACCTTCCCCTCATCTATGGCCTTGGTGACTGTCTCGAAGACGTCAGCCAGGTTTAGTAGACATGATCTGCCCTTAACAAAGCCGAACTGGGTCAGGTCAAGTGTTTGGAGGTTTCCAATGTCTTTGTTAATAAGTTCCATGATGATGGGCTCCATAGCCTTGCAGACCAGGCTAGTCAGGCTTATAGGGCGATAGTTACCAGGGTCAGTTGTGGCCCCTCCTTTGTGGAGCAGAATAACTGTTGCTGTGCGCCATTCTATGGGCATGTAGCCTGTGGAGAGGCTGAGGTTGAACAGTGTGTTTAGGTGGGGCATTGGTTCATTCTATAGTTCGTGCAAGACGCAGCCTGGGACACCATCTGGCCCCAATGACGCTGTGCTTTTGACTTTTGAAAGGGCTGTTTTCACCTGTGCGTCTGTGATTTCCAGGACACTACACTTTTCCGGTATTGTTGTGGGCCCTTTTGGGGGTGAGAGGGGGGTGAAGTTTGCACTGAATCTATCTGCCAGGTTGTTAATATTAGTGGGTTCAGTATATTTTGTGCTATTTTGCACTAGCTCAGAGCATATCTGCGAGTTGCCACTTAGATTCTTGACATAGCTAAAGAAGGCTTTGTGGTTATCTTTTGAATCCTTGGCTATTTTTCTTTCGAAGTTAGCCTTGGAGGATTTTATGAGTGACCTTAGTTTCTTACTGATACTGATCAGGGATGTCTTTCCTTCTTGGGATTTGCTTTTTTCTGAACTAGTTTTCTCCTTCTATTGCATAGCCTGTTTATGGCAGAGGTCCACCAGACTGGTTTCCTTCTCTTAGGGGAGTGAGTCTTGGTTTTGCTAGCAATGGCACGATCCATGAATCCTTGTAGGTGCTCATAGAGTGCATTTGTAAAGGTTCCTCCGTCTTGGATACTGTTATCCTTTAGCGTGGGGGCTGTGAAACTTACCACCTCTGTCTTAAGTAAGGTGAAGTTTGCTATAGAAATGTTTTTCACTGTGGTTTCCCTAGTTGGAGGTGGTGGTGTGGACATCCAGAGTGATTAGTTTATGGTCTTATCTAACCAGTGAGGGGTTGACCTCCGGTGTGGAACACCTGTCGCCCATGTTGGTGATGACCAGGTCCAATATGTTTTCACCTCTGGTAGGGGAGTTTACCAGCTGATCCAGGGCATTTGAGTTGATAAATTCCAGGAAGTGCTGGACCTGGGAGTTTGTACTTGAGTAGTTTTCCCAGTTAACGGTAGGGTAATTGAAATCGCCCAATATCAGGGTGTTCGGTAGGACCTTCATGTTTTCCAGTGTCTCCAGAAAGGCAGAGTGGTGGTCCTGGGTCATGGAGGGTGATCTGTAGCAGGCCACAATTTGCATTGCAGATCTGCCTGATAGTTGCCAAGATGGTCTTTGGTATTGGGAGAAACCTGGAGGTGTAGGTATCCTTGATGAATATGGATAAACCATGTGTATATGTTCATGTTCTGTAGACAATGTGGTATGTCTTTTAGCCCGGAGTGCTGGGGTGCTCTCTGGAGCCTTGAACCAGGTTTCAGTTACTGCACAGATATCTACATTCCACTCCATACTGAGGAGTCCTTTGAGTGCATGCATTTTGAGATTTAAACTCCTGGCGTTGAGTAGCATAGATTTTTTGATACTAGCCTTGGTCAGTATTACACAAACTAGCAATGGTCCAGAAGCTTAGCCATTGTTGAAATTGATCATTTTTTGCTGGATACTGCTATATATTCTTTGATAGCATGCTACTCAGGGTCAGGGTCATATGTTCCCCAACATGATCAGTTCAGGGCTTTCATGTAGTCCAGGCAGAATATCTAGGATATCAATGAACAATGACGGAGTCATATTTGTAGGAGTGACCTGAGTCCTTGTGTGGTGATTCTGGCCCCGACAGGCAGTTAACAGTTCTAACCTTCTCCTTGCTAGTGAGTGGGACGCCAGTGTGCCTGACTATAGAGTCACCCTATTACTAGTATGTTATAGTGTGTGTTATTTCACTTAATTGCTGGATTGTGTGGCACACTGATTTTGTGTTTTATGTGTTGTCTGAAGATGTCCTTTTCTGGACAGAGGATACAAAATAAATGTGAAACAAATAACTGGGAAAGAGGATACCCCCTGCTTCCTTCCTGTGTTGTTTAGCTTCTTATCGAGAGGAACCCTCCACTTTAATTTTTACCTCTAATCCTTTATATGTCCTCCTAATTAATGGTATTACTCTATCTAAGGCAGAAAATGCATCTAAATACAAACCCAAGTTATGTAGAGACATTATAGGGCTTTAACAAGGCCAAAGCTCCACAAAACTATAGATGGGAACCTAAGTTGATTTGTCACCTATAGTAGCAATACCTGGGGGCCTAAAGATATAACAAAATATAATTTTTAAGAACTTTATTAAAATATTAAGATGTGAATGCAGTATTAGGAACTGTAGCAAATTTACATATTATTCGAAAGGTACAATACCTGGGTTAAACTAGAGAAAAATTATATTTGAAGGACATCCTTTAATTGAAAGCTTTTACTACATCCAATTTATTTAAGATCAGGCCCTGGAGTGTTATTGTGAGTTATAGGGAGGATAAAGTACTGTAAGTTATAGCTAGGTAGGAATAAAATGAAACTTGAGTTTAAAACTAGGGTAGAAAAAAAAAGAGATCCTGATTAAAAGTGACAAGAATTACTGGAAGGAATCTCACATAACAAGAAAAGGCGGACTTGCAGAGTGCAGAACATAAGTAATATAGTTTAGAATTGCTGTTTGGCTACATGTTAGATAACTCTAGAGCACATATTTTGGTACAGACCAATAATATGTTTAAGATCAGAATTTTACAGCATCTTTCCAATATTAGAAATAAAAATGAGCATAATGCTCTTTATAGGCACATTGAACAGCACTCAACACATACTTTCAGCTTCAGGGCTGTGGTTAGAAGGTTAAATAATAGGGAGGAGACATAAGGTTGATGACAGAATCCCTTGAATCTGAATGGATCTTGGAGCTGAGGGCTCATAGGAGCCCAGGGTTAAGTGACATGGTTCCTTTGAAACCCGCCCTACTAAAAAGGCGGGTAATTTACTGATTGCTGATTGGTTGGCTTTTAATTTAAAACAGTGGTAATGATTGTTCTCTTTATCTGATGAAGGGTATCACACCCGAAAGCGCTTATCCTTGGATGTTTTGGTTGTTTTAATAAAAGAAGGAGTTAATCCAGCAGTGTCCTGCCATTCTTCTTTCCTTTTTTGCCTGATGTTAGTTGCACATAGATGATCTCTGAAGTATCACTAACCTGGAGGTGTAGGTATCCTTGATGAATATGGATAAACCCCTCCTTTTGTGTTTCGGTTCATGTTCTGTGGCCGAAATGTGTGGTATGTGTTGTAGCCCGGTAGTGCTGGGGTGCTCTCTGGAGCCTTGAACCAGGTTTCAGTTACTGCACAGATGTCGACGTTCTCCATACTGAGGAGTGCTTTGAGTGCATGCATTTTGAGATTTAAACTCCTGGCGTTGAGTAGCATAACCCTCATTTTTTTTATTTGTGCTGTTTACGGAGGTGGGTTTGACTTTTGAGCCTTGCCTAAAAAAGATACTATGGGGGCAGCAAGAGCCTTGGCCAGTATTCGAAAGCCTAGGGATGACAGGTGCAAGCCATCTCTTGCGAAGCAGTGAGGCTTGTCGAGCATGTCGTCCCAGGCTGACAGACACTGGATCCCCTTTGAATAACACCAGAAGCTTAGCCATTGTTGAAATTGATCATTTTTTTTCTTTATACTGCGGTATCATTCTTAGTGAGGGTAGGATGCTACTCAGGGTAAGGGTCATACGTGCATGGACTACATGATCAGAGAGCTCTTCCATGTCTCTTTTCATGTAGTCCAGGGAGATACGTCTCAGGTCATTCACACCAACATGAACAATGACAGAGTCATATTTGTACTTGTTCTGGAGTGACCTGAGTGCTTGTGTTATGTGGTGGATTCTGGCTCCCGACAGGCAGTTAACAGTAACCTTCTCCTTGTCCAGCCTAGTGAGTGGGACGTCAATGTGCCTGACTATAGAGTCACCTATTACTAGTATGTTAGGTGTGTTATTTCGCCTTAAGGGCTGTGATTGTGTTTTGTGTTTTATGTGTTGTCTGGTTTGTGACGGGAGGTGCAGGTTTTTTGGGTGTCTGCTTTGGAAGTCTGTGATGCTTTTGCATTGATTTTACATCCAGAAAAGACTTGAAACTCTCTCAAAATGTTCCACATCACCAAGATGTCCTTTTCTGGATTTATCAAGTACAAAATAATATTATCTGCATATAAATCCAGCTTTTCTTGATTACCATACCATTTACATCCTTGAATTTCTGAGTCCTTTGTTTTCTGTGACACTGACTGTAAATGTGAAACAAATAACTGGGAAAGAGGATACCCTGCCTGGTTCCTGTGTTCAAACATAGCTTATCTGAGAGGAACCCTCCCACTTTAATTTTTACCTGTAATCCTTTATATGTCCTCCTAATTAATGGTATTACTCTATCTAATGCAATGCATAAGCCTTTCGATTGCTATTTCTGCCTGTTTTATTCTGCTATTACCTATTTTTACTGTTTTTAATAGCTTGAATTGTTTATTGCACTTGCTTGTTTAAGTTTTGCTTAAAAGTTAAACAACAGGCTAATACACTCAAGTGTACTAGCTTTTGATAGCATTTAGTCGAAAAACACAGCATTTATTGTATTTTCTGCCTTTCTGAAAAAACTTGAAAAAAAAAAAAAAATACTCTTGTTTTCCATACTTTTCTAATAGTTTGTTCCAGTGATCAGATTTTGCTGATCCCTGGGCTTTGTCTTGGTTCCTGTTTTCTCCATTTTCCTTGTTTGGTCAAGGGGTAGTTTCTTTACTCACTAGTGGGAGTAGGGAGTACTGAGCTGCCTGTTTGTCCTCAGAGGAGTGGTTTAAAGCAGTAACTTGTAGTTTATTGGCCATTTTGGGTCATTTCCTGTCTTTTCCAGCCCCCTGCTATAAAGACGCTTACGCTAATTGTAATTAGCGCAAATTAGCGGAGCTGCTACCGTTGCACACTAGGGCAGCGCCCGGTTAAGCAGGTTTAAACTATTCGGGCTACCTAAAGTCCACTCTTCAAATTTTCCTTAAAACTACCTTCCTCGAACTATACTACTGATCAAATCAGCGATCCTATAACTAAAAATCATCTCTACTTGACTCCAAGTAGACTATTCTCTATCTGTTAAACCTAGCACTTGCTCCTACAGTACTTATTACCTTGATACGGCACTCTTGTCATAGATAGTACCCCAAAAGGCAACCCCATTTCTCGGTCACCCACGCCCCCGAATCTTTTTAAAGTTTTTGTCTATCCTTCTAGCATGTCGAGGATCAGTTGCTAGTGTCCTCTCCTGCTCAGCTGGTGAACCTGAATATTGAGGCAATGTTACAATTGCCTCATGTACACAGACAACCCTCTCCTCCTCCCACAAAACACAAATACATGCGAGATGCAACTATACGGCCAAACTGGAGGCTGAGCTCTCTCAACATAGGACTGGCAAGACCAGTCAGGAGGAGAAGGTTACCACACACACTATAGACCCAGTCTCACATAGTACCATTACAACCTCAAATCATACACATAAGCACACAAAGACATACTCGGAGGCTCTGATCAAAAATCTACCAAAACAGCAGAGGCCACCAAAGCAGACACCCAAACAACCACCACCTCAGAACACAACACCTGCAACACATAGACCTCACAGTCAAAGTGTCAAACAGTCACAGCCCTTAAGGCCAAACACAATGCCAGACACACTAGTCATTGGTGACTCCATAGTCAGACACACTGACGCCCGCTCACCAGACTGAGTAAGGAGAAGGTCACAGTAAGCTGCCTGTCGGGCGCTAGAATCCGCCACATAACGCAAGCACTCAGGTCTCTCAACAGCAGGTACAAATATGACTCAGTCATTGTCCACGCTGGTGTAAACGACCTGAGACGTACCTCCTTGGACTACATGAAAAGAGACATTGAGGAGCTCTCTGATTATGTAGCCCAGGCAGGTATGACCCTGACCTTGAGCAGTATCCTACCTTCACCAAGAATGATGCCACAATACAGAAATAAGATGATCAGCTTTAACAATTGGCTTAAACACTGGTGTCATTCAAAGGGGATCCAGTATCTGTCTGCCTGGGATGACATGCTGGACAAGCCACGCTGCTTCAAGGGACGGCTTGCACCTGTCACCCTGGGATTCCGGATATTGGCAAAGGCTCTTGCCACCCCATAGTGCCTTTTTAGGCAAGGCTCAAATTCTAAACCTACCACCCTAGAACACAAAAAGGAAAAACTAAGGGTAATGCTGCTCAATGCCAGAAGTCTAAATCTCAAAATGCACGCACTCGAGGCCCTTCTCAGTATGGAGAACATCGATGTCTGTGCTGTGACAGAAACCTGGTTCAAGGCTCTTGAGAGCACCCCAGCGCTATCAGGTTTTACCTCATATCATGCGTTCCGGCCCCAAAATCCGGACAATACCAAGAAAGGAGGGGGGGTATTCATATTCATCAAGGACACCCACACCTCAAGACTGGTGGCAGCGCACGATGCATCGGAGACCATCCAGGTGCAATTAACCGTAGGCAAGACTGCTCTGCAAATTGTAGCATGTTACAGGCCACCCTCACAAACTCAGGAACCTCACATGGCCTTCCTGAAAACACTAGAGGGGATAAATGTATCACCAAACACCATCATACTAGGTGACTTCAATTACCCTAATATAGACTGGGAACACTACTCAAGCCCAAACACCCTAGCCCAAAAGTTCCTGGAATTCATAAACTCAAATGCCATGGAACAACTAGTCACCATCCCACAAGAGGAGATAACATACTTGATCTCATCATCACGAACATGGGAGCACAATGTTCAACACCGGAGGTATACCCTCACTGGTGAGATCAGATCACAACTAATCTCGCTGGAGGTCCTCATCCCACCCCCACCTGAAATAAAAAGACCACAGTAAAGAACTTCTCAAAAGCCGACTTCACACTTCTAAAGACTAGTGTGGTCTCCTTTAAGGCCCCGAGCCGGAAAACAGTACTCTAGCCGCTGAATCACTTACAAATGCCTTCTACCAGCACCTGCAGGACTGCATGGATAAGGCAATCCCAAGCAAAACAAAGACTCTTTGTACCAAAGGTAAGCGTCAGTCTGGTGGACCCCAGCCATAAACAAACTCTACAACAAAAGGAGGAAGCTACTACAAGATAGAGCAAAATCCTTAAAAGGTAAGACACCCTTGATCACTATAAGTAAAAACTAAGAGCTCTCATAAAATCATCCAAAGCAAATTTCGAGAGAAAAATAGCTAAAGACTCAAAAGACAATCATAAGGCCTTCTTTAGCTATGTTAGAAACCTAGGAGGAAACTCCCAGATATGCTCAGAACTAGTTCAAAATGATGTGAAGATTACTGATCCTACAGACATTGCCAACATACTGGCTGACAGGTTCAGTGCAAACTCCCCTCCCCAAAGGAGAGATATCTATACCAAACGATTGCAGCCCCCAAACATCTCCAGCGCCCAAGTGAGAACTGCTCTCTCAAAGCAAAAACACAGCATCCATGGGACCTGATGGTGTCCCGGCTGTGTGCTCCACGAACTCAATGAGGAATTAAACCCACAGCTAGGACAGCTGTTTAATCAAAGTCTTACCTCTGGATACGTGCAGGAGTGGCGCACTGCAACTGTGGTCCCACTTCACAAAGGCGGTGCCTCCACCGACCCTGGAAATTACCGGCCCATTAGCTTGACAAGCCTTATCTGCAAAGCCATGGAGAGGATCATAATGGACCTCATAAATAAAGACATAGGAATTTGCAGACTTTGGATCCAACCCAGTTTGGCTTTGTCAAAGGCAGATCATGCCTTTAAACTTGGTTGACTTTTGAAACAGTCACCAAAGCCATTGATGAGGAAAGGCAGTCCATACAGCCTACCTCGATCTGGCTAAGGCCTTGATACAATACCCCACTGGTATCATTGAAAAACTCATCAGCTTAAATGTTAACCCATATATCACAAGATGGGTTGCAAACTGGCTGAGTGACAGAACCCACAGGGTCAGAGTTGCTCGCGCCATGTCAGACTCAAAGCCTGTCACAAGTGGTGTCCCACAGGGCTCAGTCCTGGGCCCACTCTTGTTTGGCATCTACTTTTCCAGTACAAGCAAACACAGGAGGGTTATGGCTGACAAAGTTTGCAGATGACTGCAAACTGGGCCATAGTAGAAAACACATCTGACACAGATATCCTTCAGAAGGGTCTCACAGAAACGGATAACTGGTGCCAGAGCCACGGCCTAAAGTTAAATGCCAAAAATGCATAGTCATACCCTTGGGAAAAACAAGGTTACCCCTAGCTACCAAATAGGTGGCAATCCACTGTGCACAGAAGCAGTTATCAGGGACCTGGGGACCCAGGTTGATAGTAGTCTGTCATTCGACACCCATGTAGCTAAAGTAGTTAGGAAGACCTTCTACATTGCCCACCTTATCATGAAGGATTCTCATCTAGAGCAAGGGAGGTCATAGTCTCGCTTTACTCAACACTCATCAGACCAATGATTGAGTACAATGCCCCATCCGGAATGTATCTGACCCGACACCTGCACCAGCTGGCGGGGCCAGAAAAGTTGCTCACCAAAAGGATAAAGGGTCTCAAAAATCTGTCCTATGCTGCCCGACTGAAAGAACTCCAGCTCTATTCAGTCGCTACCGCTTGCTCAGAGGTGACCTTTGCCTAACATACAAGGCCATGTCAAACCCAGATTTGATGAATATGCTTCACCTCAAAAAATCTAGATCCATCAGAGCCACAAGGGCGGGAGACTTAAACCTCGACACGGCTATTAATAGGACGTGCTGGAGGGATAGATTTATCACCCAAAGACTCCCTATGCTGTGGAACAAAATCCCGGTACATGTGAGGCAGAGCACCTCGCTGGCCTTGTTCAAGAGAAATCTTGACCAATGGATGGGAGATCGCAGATATACCCCAGGGATTACCTCAGTGTCACTGCTCGACAGAGGCACAGCAAAATAAGGGGTATAGTTCCCCATACTAAAGGGGTGGCGTAAGCCACAAAACAATGAGCTAGGCTTGTAAATGCCCTCGGGCAGATAGCCTAGTATGAACCTATGAACCTATGAACCTATATATTCTTCTCATACAATCCCAAGTTATGTAGAGATATTATAGGGCTTTAACAATTTTGGGAGAAATAATCAGCTCTCAGCCGAGAATGTTACTTATAGATGGGGACTGGAATTTGATTTGCAACAATTAGGATGTACCTGGGGGGCCTAGAAGGGAAAAATGCAACAAAAGAGGGTAGATTTCTGAAGAACTTTATTAAAATATTTGGTATGGAAGATGTGAATGCAGTATTAGGAACTCGTAGCAAATTTACATATTATTCCGAAAGGTACAATACCTGGGTTAAACTAGATAAAAATTATATTTCATGGGAACGTGCATTTAATTGAAAGCTTTAACACACATCCAATAACTTTTTCAGATCATGCGCTGGTAATTGCTGAGATAATAATGCAGGGTAATGAAGTAAAGGTGATACAGTGGCACTTCCCCACCATCACTTGTTAAAAAGAGAGGAATGTAAGGAATTGGTAGTGAAAATTATTGTGAGTTATTAGGGAGGATATAGAGTACTCCAGAAGTTATAGCTAGTAGGTAGGATAAAATGAAAGTTGAGTTTAAAACTAGGGTAGAAATAAAAAGAGATCTGATTAAGAAGTGACAAGAATTATTTAGAGGAGAATAAGAGGAATCTCACATAACAAGAAAAGGCGGAATTGCAGAGTGCTAAAGAGAACATAAGGGAGTTTCTGGATAATATGATTGAGTTTAGAAAGATTGCTGTTTAGCAACTATTTTAGATAAATCTAGAGCGCACAGATTTTTGGTACAACGACTTTGGCAACATAAAGAATAAAGAGTTGTTGTCAGACTTAGGGAGCCTATAATAAAACAGCCAGAAATCCTGTAGAGGTATTAGAGATATTTCAGAAATTGTATGTATAAAGCACAAAAATGGGGAACTCAAGAAAAAGCAGAAATGGAAATGTTTATTGAAGACTTTTAAATATGCCAAGGTTAGAGATGGTGATATATAACCAATCTGCAGGAAAGTCTCAGGGAATAGATGGCAATCAGGTGGAAGCTAGGCGGGAAGAAAGTGATAAAGATCTGTAAGGTTGTGTTAAACATCATTTTAAAAGGAAGGGAAGCACCAACATCCTTGAAAACAAATGTGGTGGTTGTAATACCTAAAGACATTAAAGACCCATTATACTCTTACAAGTAATGTATCCCTGGAGAAGCAGCTGATAGGCACTGAAAAATCACTTTAATCATCAAAGTTATATAAAGTCTTAACTGCATACTTCTAAAGTACCCTTTCAACTCGGGTAATCCTAAATCACCTTGTTAGACTAGAGAGTTCATCAGAACTGTTCAGAATTCAACTTTCACATAATTTGAACAACCTAATATAAATCACGATTAAACCAACCAATGGGCAAACAAGATTCATTATTATTGTAAATTAAACTAGTCTTCCAACATTGCATTTTAGATGCATAATATGCAGTACACTAAAACAGGTTTATAATATACCACCAACAGTGATATTGCACCTAATTCATGTCAAACACTATAAAGTTTTAAACTGCAAGGAATAGATGCCATAATGTTTAAACCTGGATAGATATGGATCAATGTGGTTTTATGGAAGGGAGGCAAACATTTGACAACAGTAATAGAACAATGATGATACAGACAGAAGCAGAATGTAAGAAAATACTGCTGCTGTGGGTGGACAGAGTAAGCTGGGACTTAATTAGTGGGGTAATGAAAGTATTTGCTTTCCTTGATACAATAATAAGGTTGTTAGGAGAATACTTGAGGGATCAGAGGCAAAACTCAAAGTGAGAGGGTTCCTCTGTGATAAGTTGTCTCTGAACAGAGGAACCTGGCAGGGGTCTCTTCTTTCCCTTATGTTATTTCCATTATATTTAGAACCATTGGCAAAGAAAATAAGGGACTCCTAAATTCAGGAATTTAGTTAGTAATAGTATTCAAGAAAAGTTGGCTTTATATGCAGATAATAGTATTTTGTACATCATAAAATTAATGAAGATGAAACAAAGGCTATAGCTGTAAACTATGTACCCATACATTAATTGGTTCAGCAATACCCATATTTATGGGGACACGATAAAATGAAGTATTTAATTCATCTAAAGATATGTGGGAAGAGTCTAAACAAAAGATAATACAAAAACTGAGAAAATGGAAGCTCTTGCCTGTGAATATAGATAGCAAGATACAAGCAGTAAAAATGTTTTAGTCACTTTAGGTTTATATACAGGTCAGGCATATTTTTATCAAACCAGAGGAGAATCTGTGAATAGTATTAAATAAAGAGTTCAGTGATTTTGTCAGGGGGGGAAGAGGGCAAGAGTCAAGTGGGATAAGTTATACTGCTTGTGAGTAGCCTTCTAATTTACTGCCTTCTGCACTTGTTTTTTTAGTCATTTGTTAATTTAATTGCATTTGTTTAAACTGTATTTGCCGTAATATTGCTAGACACTCAAGTGTGCTAGCCTGCACTACAATTTGAATTGTATTTACTGCTGTTTTAGCTGCTTTTCTGTAAAAAAAAATTCTAAGCTTGTCTCCTGCCTTTCCTGTAACTAGTCTTGCTGTATCCAGGACTGTTGGTAAGCTTCTGAGCTCCCCCAAGCCTTTCTGTGTTGGCGGGTCTAGCTTATCAGTGGGAGTGGTAAGCACTAGGTAGCCTATCTACCACGGGAAGAGTTGGTTTTGGCCCAGAAATTGTAGTTCATTGGCCATTTGAGCAGTTTTTCCATCTCTTTCTACTTTCTGGTTTAAAAGCCCGCGTTTGTGTTTGGTCCCAGCCTTTCCTGTAACTAGTGTAGTCTAGGTACAGATTTGCTGTATCCAGGACTGTTGGTAAGCTTCTGAGCCCCCCAAGCCCTTCTGTGTTGGAGGGAAACCTTCTAGCTTATCAGTGGGAGTGGTAAGCACTAAGTAACCTATTTACCACAGGAGGAGTGGTTTCTGGCCCAGAAATTATAGTTAATGGCCGTTTGGGAAGCTTTTCCATCTCTCTCAGCCTTCTGATTTAAAAGTTTGTGTTTGTGCTTGTTTCTTGCCTTTCCTGTTACTAGTCTAGTCCAGGTACAGATTTGCTGTATCCAGGACTCTTTGTAAGCTTCTGAGCCCCCAAGCCTTTCCGTGTTGGAGGGAAGCCTGCTAGCTTATCAGTGGGAGTAGTAAGCATTAGATAGCCTATCTACCACAAGAGGAGTGGTCCCTGGCCCAGAAATTGTAGCTATTGGCTGTTTTCCATCTCTTTCAACTTTCTGGTTTGAAAGATGCACTTGCGCCCGTTTCCCACCTTTCCTATAACTAGCCTACACTGGTTACAGAGTTGCTGTATCCAGGATTGTTAGTAAGCTTCTGAGCCCCCCAAGCCTTTCTGTGTTGGAGGGGAAGCCTTCTAGCTTATCAGTGGGAGTGGTAAGCATTAGGTAGCCTATCTACTACAAGAGGAGTGGTTCCTGGCCCAGAAATTGTAGCTATTGGCCGTTTTGGGCAGTTTTTTTCCATCTCTTTCAACTTTCTGGTTTAAACGCTGCACTTGCGCTTGTTTCCCACCTTTCCTGTAACTAGCCTAGCCCAGATACAGAGTTGCTGTATCCAGCAATGTTGGTAAGCTTCTGAGCCCCGCAAGCCTTTCTGTGTTAGAGGAAAGCCTTCTAGCTTATCAGTGGGAGTGGTAAGCACTAGGTAGCCTGTCTACCACAAGAGAAGTGGTTCTTGGCCCAGAAATTGTAGTTTATTGACCGTTGGACAGTTTGTCCATCTCTTTCAACTTTCTGGTTTAAAAGACCACATCTGCGCTTGTTTCCCATCTTTCCTGTAACTAACCTACTGGGAAGCACTAGAAAGCCTTAAACGGATGCAAACCTTCTAGCTTAGAAGAGAGACTTTGGAGTGATTAAGTATTAGTTGTCTATACTTTCTTGCTGTACTTAACTGGTTTCTGCCTAAACGCCGATTTTCCAGCGTTTATTGTGATTTAAAAGCTTGTTTTTTTTTCACATATTGTACTTATTTGACTGCCTGCACTTTTAAAAAGATTTTTGTTTAAATAATTAGTTTAACTGTTGTAGGCTACACACTAAAGTGTGATAGCCTTTTTTGATTGTTTGTAGTCGTTTAAAACTGTTTTAAGTATTTTTTTTTACTGTTTTTTCCTTTTCTTTAAAAAAAAAACCTAAAACATTCCTTGTTTCCCGTCTTTCTAAGCTAGTATAGTCCAGTTTTCAGGCTAGTGCTGAATTCAGGGCTGTGTTACAAGTTTCTGAGTTGCCCATACCTTACTTGGATAGAAGGAAGTTTCTCTGTTCACCTGTGAGAGAGGGGAGTTTTGAGCAGCCTATCTGTCCCTGGAGGAGTGGTTCCAGCCTAGAAGTTAGTAGTTTATTGGCCATTTTGGGCTAATTTCTATCTCTTTCATTTCCCTACTATAAAAACTGCTTTTGCATGTTTTTGCGCACCGGGCAGCGCCTGTTAGCTATGGTTAAATTATTCCCAGCTCCACTAAGTCTCCTCTTCAGTTTTTCCCTTGAAACTAGTCTCACTCTCAACCTAAGCACTCAGTAAGCATCCTACAGCCCAGCACTTGCTCAGACCTAATAGCAAGCACTAATATACCCTGGCACTTGATTGCCCAGCAGGGCAAGGCTCTTTATTCACCCCTCACCAACCAAGCGACTAAGCAGCTCACCCTACTATTCAGGCATGACCAAAGGGCAATTTCAGGTGTACTCTTCAGTCCAGCTGGTGAATATGGGTATCCTGAGGCAATGTTACAATTGCCTCATGTACACAGACAACCCTCTCCTTCTACCACAAAACACTAACATATGCGAGAGATGCAGTTGTACAGCCAAACTGGAGGCTAAGCTGTCTCCACCCAAGACTGGAACAGACAGTCAAGAGGAGAAGGTTAACAGTTGCACCACACCTCCAGCCACACATAGACCTACTAAACCAGCACTGGCAAAAAATACACATAAATACACAAAATCATACTCAGGGTCTCTAAATAAAAACCTGCAAAAGCATCAGAGACCTCCAAAGCAGACACCCAAACAACCTACACCTCTCGTCACAAACTAGACAACACATAAAACACAAAATTAGTGTGCCGTACAGTCACAGCCATTAAGGCGAAATAACATATCTAACACACTAGTAATAGGTGACTCTATAGTCAGGCACACTGACGTCCCACTCACTAGGCTGGACAAGCAGAAGGTTACTGTTAGCTGCCTGTCGGGAGCCAGAGTCCGCCACATAACACAAGCACTCAGGTCACTCCAGTATAAGTATGACTATGAATTTTTGAAATATGACTCATGGTGGTGTGAATGACCTGAGACATACCTCCCTGGACTGCATGAAAAGAGACACGGAGGAGCTTTATGATCATGTAACCCAGGCTGGTATGACCCTGACCCTGAGTAGCATCCTGCCCTCACCAAGAATGATTCCTCAGTATAAAGAAATAATGATCAATTTCAACAATTGGCTAAGCTTCTGGTGTCATTCAAAGGGGATCCAGTGTCTGTCAGCCTGGCATGACATGCTCGAAAAGCCGCATTGCTTCACAAGAGACTGCTTGCACCTGTCACCCCTAGGCTTTCAAATACTGGCCAAAACTCTTGCTACCCCCATAGTGCCTTTTTTAGGCAAGGCTCAAAAGTCAAACCCACCTCCGTAAACAGCACAATTAACTGAGGGTTATGCTACTCAACACCACGAGTTTAAATCTCAAAATGCATGCGCTCGAAGCACTCCTCAGTATGGAGAGCGTTGACATCTGTGCAGTAACTGAAACCTGGTTCAAGGCTCCAGAGAGCACCCCAGCACTACCGGGCTACAACTCATACCACATATTTCAGCCACAGAACACGTACCGAAACACAAAAGGAGGGGGTGTATCCATATTCATCAAGGATACCTACACCTCCAGGTTAGTGGCACATTATGATACCTCTGAGATCATCCATGTGCAACTATCATTGGGCAAATCTGCAGTGCAAATTGTGGCCTGCTACAGATCACCCTCCATGACCCAGGACCACCACTCCATCTTTCTGGAGACACTGGAAAACATGAAGGTCTTACCGAACACCCTGATATTGGGCAATTTCAATTACCCTACCATTAACTGGGAAAACTACTCAAGTACAAACTCCCAGGCCCAGTGCTTCCTGGAATTCATCAATTCAAATGCCCTGGATAAGCTGGTAAACTCCCTACCGGAGGTGAAAACATATTGGACCTGGTCATCACAAACATGGGCGACAGGTGTTCCACACCGGAGGTCAACCCATCACTGGTTAGATCAGACCATAAACTAATCACTCTGGATGTCCACACCCCACCACCACCCCCAACTAAGGAAACCACAGTAAAAAACTTTTCTAAAGCAAACTTCACCTTACTTAAGACAGAGGTGGTAAGTTTTACAGCCCCCACGCTAAAGGATAACGCTGCCCAAGATGCAGAAACCTTTACAAATGCACTCTATGATCACCTACATAGATGCATGGATTGTGCCATCCCTAGCTTAACCAAGACTCACTCCTCTAAGAGAAGGAAACCAGTCTGGTGGACCCCTGCCATAAACAGGCTATACAATAGAAGGAGGAAACTAGTTCAGAAAAAAGCAAATCCCAAGAAGGAAAGACATCCCTGATCAGTATCAGTAAGAAACTAAGGTCCCTCATAAAATCTTCCAAGGCTAACTTCGAAAGAAAAAAGCCAAGGATTCAAAAGATAACCACAAAGCCTTCTTTAGCTATGTTAATAATCTAAGTGTCAACTCACAAATATGCAATGAACTAGTGCAAAATAGCACAAAATATACTGAGCCTACTGATATTGCCAACATCCTGGCAGATAGATTCAGTGCAAACTTCACCCCCCTCTCACCCCCAAAAGGGCCCACAACAATACCGGAAAAGTGTAGTCTCCCGGAAATCACAGACGCACAGGTGAAAATAGCCCTTTCAACAGCCAAAAAAAAAGTCAATGGGTCCAGATGGTGTCCCAGGCTGCATCTTGCACGAACTACAGAACGAACTAACCCCCCCACCTAAACACGCTGTTTAACCTCAGCCTCTCCACAGGCTACCTGCCCATCGAATGGCGGACAGCAACAGTTATTCCACTCCACAAAGGAGAGGCCACAACTGACCCTGGTAACTATCGCCCCATAAGCCTGACTAGCCTGGTCTGCAAGGCTATGGAGCGCATCATCGTGGAACTCATTAACAAAGACATTGGGAACCTCCAAACACTTGACCCGACCCAGTTTAGCTTTGTTAAGGACAGATCATGCCTACTACTTCTTCAAGACAGTCACCAAGGCCATAGACAAGGGAAAGGTTGTTCACACAGCCTACCTTGACCTCTCCAGGACGTTCGACACCATTTCCCACTCGGGTATTACAGAAAAACTCACCAGCTTGAACATAAACCCCTACATCACGAGATGGGTTGCCAACTGGCTTACAAACAGAACTCACACGGTAAGAATGGTGGGCTCCAGGTCTGACTCTAAACCAGTTACAAGTGGTGTCCCATAAGGCTCGGTCCTGGGACCCCTACTGTTCACCATATACTTCTCAGAAGTACAGGCAAACACAGGAGGAATATGGCTAACCAAGTTCGCCGATGACTGCAAACTGGGAGCCATAATTGGCTCTCCGGCTGACACAGACATCCTCCAAAAGGGCCTTACTGAGACGGACACCTGGTGTCAAAATCATGGCCTTAAACGAAATGCCAAAAAATGCAGTCATCCTGTCATGGGAAAAACAAAACACCCACAAATTACCACATAGGTGGCAGCCCCCTTAATACAGAAGAGGTAATAAGAGATCTGGGGACCCAGGTAGATAGTAATCTCTCCTTTGACAGTCATATTGCCAAAGTAGTTAGGAAATCCTTCTATGTGGCCCATCTAATTACTAAAGGGTTCGCCTCTAGAAATAAAGAGGTTATAGTGCCCTTCTACTCGTCACTCATCAGACCCATCATAGAGTTCAATGCCCCATTTGGGATGTACCTCACAAGACACTTCCAACAGCTGGAGTGACCACAAAAGTACCTCACTAAGAGGATTACTGGCCTCAAATATATGTCATATGTAGCCTGACTGAAGAAACTCTGGCTGTACTCAGTGGCATATCGCTTACTCAGAGGTGATCTCTGCCTGACTTACAAAGCCATGTCCAACTCAGAATTGATGGACATGCTCCACCTAAATAAATCCAAGTCACTGCGAGCCACTTGCTCTAGTGAGCTAAACTTCGCCACAACAATAAATAGAACATGCTGGAGGGATAGATTCCTGTGACAGAGACTCCTCATGCTTTGGAACAAAATTCCAAACTACATTAGGCAGAGCCCCTCACTAACACTCTTCAAGAGAAACCTTGACGAGTGGATGGGTAACAGAAAATACACCACTGGGATCACTTCATTGGCTCTGCTTGACAGAGGATCAGTTAATCAATGGGGTGGCGAAAGCCAACACACTCTGGCTAGGCTTATAAATGCCCTCGGGCAGATAGCCTAGTACCTACCTATGAACCTATAAGGTGATCCTTCCAATTGAACAAGGAGGTTTAAGATTACCTGATTGAAAGTATATTTTAGAGCTACATAGTTAAGGTTCTTATACATAATACAGACAGGAAGCTGCAATTGAAACTGGAAAGGAATGATGATAAAGCACAGGAGAAGTACAAGAAATAAGAAAAGTGTGGGATTTTCAATGCAGATCCGTAAGGAGAGTAACAACTGTCATGCAGAACAAAATATTCATAATATAGGAGAAAGTGCACTAAGATCTAAGCCAACACAAGAATGAAGAAAGGAGATTCTGCTGATTTGAATGACTGCAATTAGGGGTACAGAGAATAGGCAAGAGGTGACTAGAATTTAATGGAGAAAGCTGATGAAGGAACCAAGGTGTTTAGAACAACTGATTAGAGAGAGGGAAAGATAATAGAAGGGGAAGAGGCCAAGAAGACATTTGTTTTTCAGGCTAGAGATTTCCTTTCCAAGACTTACTAGTCTCATATGCAAAGCCATGGAAAGAATCATCATGTTAACATAGGAAATGTCCATGCACTGGACCTAACCCAATTTGGTTTTGTCTAGGACAGGTCATGCCTACTCAATATGGTAGACGTCTTTGAAAAGGTCACCAAAGCAATGGATGAGGGCAAAATGGTTCACACTGTCTACTTTGACCTGGCCAAGGTGTTTGACACATTACCGTACTCTGGCATTGTTGACAAACTCAAGAAGTTAAGTACAAAACCTTATGTTACCCAATGGATAGTCAGCTAACTTACAGACAGGACCCCAAGAAATTAAAATTGGGGAGTCCTCCTCTACAAAGAGGCCAGTCACTAGTAGAGTCCCTCAGGAGTCATTCCTGATCCTTTTTGGCATTTACTTCTCTGAATTCAGGAACAATGTCATTGGCCTCTGACTGACTAAATTTGCAGGTGATTGCAAATTAGGAATGGTCATTGATTAGGTTCATAGATTAGAACTAAGATAGCTGCCCATGTAGGCCATTTTAAGCCTAGCTGGTTACCTAATGTGAGATCAAACCCTGCACCTTGTGTCTGTAAGGTAAACACCTTTATCATTATGACAACCTCCTGAATCCCCCACTGACAAAAATCTTCTCCAGGAAGGGGCCGACACAGGCAAACGACTGCTGTCAGAGCCATGAGCTAAAACTAAATGCCAAGATATGCATAATGGTATCCTTTGGAAAGTCATCCATCCCTGGTAACTGTCATTTTGACAACACATCCCAAAGAGTTGACCCAGTAGTCAAGGACTTTCGGACACACGTAGACAGGGATCTAGTCTTTGACCATCATGTGTTTGCAGTAGTGAGGAAATTATTCAATGTTGTGCAACTTATAAACAAGGGTATGGCATCCAGGTCCAAGGAAGTCATTGTGCCACTGTATTTGACATTCATCAGTCCTGTCATTGAGTACATTTCCCCCTTTGGTGTGTACCTAACTAGGCATATCCCATGATTGTAATGTCCACAGAGGTTTCTTATTAAAGAATACAGGCTGTAAGTAACATGTCCTAAGCAGACTGCTTTGAGGCCCTATCCCTGGTCTCCTACAAGCTGTTGAAGGTAGATCTATGCCTGGCATACAAGTCATTGTCAGACCCCAGTCTGATGGACCTCCTGCATATCCGCAAAACAAACAGCACCAGAATTACCAGTCTTAAAGACTTAAACCTTGTCAGTGTTATAATTACGACCTGCTGGAGAGACAGGTATGTATCCCAGAGACTTCTCCTTCTCTGGATAGGCTCCCCATTCATGTGAAGCAGAGTTTGTCCCTAACCCAATTCAAGTGTAACTTGGACAGTTGGATGGGGAGCAGGACGTTTATCCCTGTTTGGCACCTATGACTCTAATGGACATAGGCAGCCTGTAAATGGTTCATCTCCCAGGCCCATGCTTGTAAATGTTTTCTCCTCAAACCCCTGTGTACATGTATTAAGGGTACCAGAACTTGTAAGAGATTTGGGCTGCATGGCTAGGCTTAAAAGGCCCCTGTGGTCATTAGACTAGTAAACATCTGTGAACCTATTTCCTGTCCGGAATTGATGTTAAAGTATAGGCGAAGAGAAAGGGCTAGGGGAATCCTAAGTGAAAGACTTGCACTGGTTGAGTTTTAGTTGAGTATGTAATAGACACCACCATTAGAAAAAGGATAATTAGTAGGGCATATAAAATATTACACAATGACTATAGGAATCAATCAGAAAAGATTGGGAAAAGAGATTAGATGAGCAACTCTGAAAGAAATAATGGGAAGACGTATGTATGGCTTCCAAAATATGCAACAAAGTTTAGAAAATTTAGGATTTTTGCTTGGAAGTGTTTGAACAGGCACTTTTACCCCAAGCAGACTCCAAAGATTTTTCATCAGGTAGTTAGCAAATGTTGGAGGCATAATAGGGAAGACACAGGGAACCTCCAAACACTGGACGTTTCTGTTTGAATTTTTGAAGGGCATGTCATGCTTACTCAACCTGGTGGATTTTTTTGAAAGGCTCACCAAAGCAATGGATGAAGGCAAAACAGTACACACTGCATACCTCAACTTGGCCAAAGCTTTTGATGCAATTCCCTACTCAGGCATAGTAGAAAAGCTAAATAAACTGGGAATAAACCTTGTGTCATCCACAGATTGTCAACTGGCTCACAGATAAAATGTAGATAATCAGAATTGGGGATGTTACCTCCACAAAGATAACATTCACCAGTGGAGTAATCCAGGGTTCTTGGCTGTGCTAGGACCTGTCCTGTTTGGCATCTACTTTACTGAAGTAAAAACCAATACCATAGGGCTCAGACTGGCTACATTTGCATATGACTGCAAGCTAGGAGCAGTCAGTGTATCCCCAAATGACTTAGCCATCCTGCAGGAAGTTTTGTCTCCGGATGATAAGCTATTAAGTTTGCTTTACTAGCCTGTAGTTTGTTTATATGAGAGTTCCACCATAGGGATTTATTCCTGATGTTGGCATTATACTTTGTCTTATGGGGACAGATGCCGCAATGCATGTATGGAAATTATGCACTAATGTGCCAGTGTGCGGGATAGGATAATTGAGGTCAGGCGAATGCTTAAATTTCTTCAGGCTATCAGTTGGCTGGATTAGGTTTGGTTTAGTGTAGTCTCTAAAGACACAAGGGTTTTTGTGGTAAGTGAGGCTTTATCCTAATAGTGAGTATAACTAAATGGGGTTCAGATTAGACCAGTTTTGCGGTATCTGTGGGTGTTGAGCATAGGGTGGCTGTATTGATGAGAACCAGGTGCAATATTTTTGAACCTGTAGTTGGGACTTGAATCGGTTGGTCTAGGGAGCTGACATTAATGAAGTGTAGCAGTCATACTTCATATTTATCTAAGGTATTTTTTGGTTAAAGGAGGGATAGTTGTAGTTTTGCAAGAGAATAGTGTTAGACTCAATAGGGAGGGATGTGATTTTGTTTAGGTATATCTCATGGGGTTCAGGTGACATGGAGGAAGTATGGTAGTTAGCTATGTTATGGTATAAAGTTTTGGTTACTGTGGAAAATATGGAGGAGTTCAGGGTCCTTGTCCTGGCTAATGTGTCTGGAGACTAACTTCTTTAACAGATTTACTTAGTGAACAGTGGACAGTCAGTCCACACTGCTTATCTGGATCTGGCTAAAGACTTCAACACTCTACCTGCCTTCTTCAGCTTTTCCAGTACCAAGGCTGTACTCAAGCCCCGCTCACCTGAGTCATAGCCCTGCCCCCATCCCTATAAACTACAGACTGATGTATCTGGAACCAAGAGTGTTGCTATACGTGTTATAGAGAGTGGAAGAACTGAAAATGTGGATGGGTGGGACATTGAGAAGTACCTGGAGCAGCAGTGTGATGCCAGACTGATGTGTGCATCCCAGTGAAAAGTATGGTAAACAAAAATGTCAGTAGAGATACTGGTACTTCAGCTAAGTAAATATATGTATACCTACATAGAATCATAGGACGTATAATGCACCTGTGCCAAGTGGCCATTTCCATCTTGCCAGTATCCACCCTTAGGCCTTACTTCCATTTGCAACAATGGACAGGCCAGTCAAACCAGGGGTCAGTTATTGAATTCACAGCTCCTTTTTAGGAGAGATAGTATGTCTCATTGCTTAATGTGGAGAGGAAGTTTGTTCCAGAGAAAGGAGAGTGACTGTGAGATATCTATCCCTCCACCTTATCTTGTTGATTTGTTGGAATAGGTTTAGATCTCTGACCCTGGAGTTAATAAAGCTGTTTGATTTATAAAGCTACAAGAGTTTCTGGACTACCTGATTCCTTGTTACCCTAAATGGTGGGGCACGGGTTGACCCTAAGGAGCCTATATGATACTGAATAAAGAGATACAGCTTCCAGTTTCTTCTTGTAGCTCAGGTCTTTTAAATACTTAATCAATTTACTTAGGAAGATTGAGGACTTACAAGACCTGAGCTGACAGAAGGGACTGGAGAATGGTTCTGTACTAGAAAAAATGTAGCGTTCCAAAGCTTAAATGCAAATGTAGAATCAGGAGAAGATTGGACTTTTGAAACTCCAGAACTAGCTGGAGACTGTGGACATTGAAGCAGCAATGGGAAAGAATGCAAAAAAAAAAATGAATAAAGGAGATGTGGCAAGTGCAAATACAAGTAAAAGAAAAATCTTGCATTCTGAAGTGGACTTAGCAGTAGTAGTGTCAGAGCGAATGACAGACTATTGACTAAGCTAGATTGCAATGTTTTATGTGCCTGAGAAGCAGTTTACAGTCTATTTTTGTAATAAATGAAGTACTGCTGTCTGGTGTAAACTGAGAGCAAGCAATGATCCTTTTAAGTAAAGGGACAGCTATGGGAATGGAAATAGATCATTTCCGAAAGACCATGAAGTAAGTGAAGTACCCAGAAGACTACCAGAAGCCACAATTGAATAGCTGGTTAAGAAAAATTTTGAAGGTGCAGAATAATTGGACAGCTTTTGACTTGGTATAGTATTGCATCTAGCAGGTGAGTCAAAAAATAAGTGGTAAATACAGCAGTGAAGAGTAATATCAAATACTTCAACAAAGTAGGGAAGTACAGACTATCACATGAAAACGTTTAGCATTAAGATATAAATGTTGTTTACCTAAAATTTGTTTTTTAAATGGTTGGCTTAAGTACTAGATCTTTTGGCTGAAGAACTTTATTAAGAGACATAGGTTGAGGTTTGACCATTGGAGCAGCCACATTGATTTACAAGGAAAAAGAAGTAATGCTGTAATGTCCACTTTTGGAAGGAGAAATCTAAGGTTAACCTTTGGACATGCTTTGAATCAGAAAAAAAGAAGTCCAGAAGAATGTTGAAGTTGCACTGATTCTTCATGACTCGGCAAACTGATGGTAATTTTCATATCAGAAACAGCATTGAAAGATTAAGCATAGATTTGATTACAAAAAAAGATGTACTATTTTAAACACAGAGAGTCTATTTGAAGATGATGAATATTGGACTGTGAGTGATGTAGGAGGGTATTATTGGCAGTGGAACATCAGCATTATCAAGCACCTTTTGTAGGCAAAGATAAAGAGGTCTTCTTGTAGACAGGGCAAAGCACAAAGAGCTTTACATATGGAGTCAGAGGCATTAGTGTAGTTTAAGTGCTTAAATATTTGATATGTAAAAATAAGAGGTCTGTTGCTGTAAACTCTGTGTGGGATGAACATAGTGACATATAAACAGTTTTATGCAGAGAAGAGTAATAACACTAGTAGAGAAATCAGTTTTGTGGAGTATACTGAGTAGAAATGTACATGAGGTGAGCAAAATGCATTTATTATGTACAGAAAATGAAATAGGTGTACATGAGAAGGAGGAGGTGTGGCTATCTAGAAGTAGTGCAGCAGGACCACAAAGAAAAGAGTGCTGTAATAAATTAAAGATTAGAACTCATCTGGTAGTAGGCCTCCTACACAGAAATGCCCAATTTCTAACAACTACTACAAGAATCACCACGGCCAGAACCCACCTACTATCTACACTTCTATATGCATCCCCTATCCTTATCAACCTACGTAAGTCAGACCTTAGCAAATTGAAAGCCTGCTATAATAAAATAGCTAAATTCGCCACTAAATCACCATACATCACTGCCAATCCCTCAAACAGCTCAGCTGGCTTGAACTCCCACAACTCCTACACTTTAACCAGTTAAGCCTAGCCCACCAAATTCTACACAACCCAAACAAAACCCCACCCCTCAGAATCTAATCCAGCCATACTCTGCTCCTCGATCCCTCTGCTCTGACAATAAACACTTACTACAAGTTACTAGAGCAAAAAAACTCATCTGGAGAAGGCCTTTTCTCCAACTACACATGTTCTGCATGTTTCACTGTTGCAGTCATCACATTTGGGTTATCTGCTTGTAGGTAGCCCTCAGTCGGCCTGATTATCAAAGTCTTGGGTCCTGCGTCGGTTGCGGTCTCATCTTCCATGATGCCAGGTAGTCAGGGGTATAAAGCATGCAGCTGATGCCATTACATCAGTCTTTCTTGCCGTGCGTTGCCCGAAGCAGAAGCAGTTCGCAAGTGCTGGTCGCCTGACTCCTGAAATTTTCATTTTCGAGTTTCACATCCGAAGTCTTCAACTAAGCTAAGTATCCTATTGGGGATCCTTTTTCTTGCTCTAAACCGATGTCAGTAAAAAAAAAAAAAAAAAAAAAAACAATTGTATTTCTTGTGGAAAGCAAATACCTCATAAAGATTTTCATTCGTACTGCATTCCTTGCTTAGGCCCAGACCACGATGTACCTCGCTGTCAGTTTTGTGCCTTATTCAAACCTCATACTATTCGTCGTTGGTTCGTTTTCGCATCTAAATATTTTGGTACTCAGTTCAATTATCCAGAAATGGCTTTGGTAAGCCACCCAACTACCGACATTCCGAAAAAAATGCAAAGATAAAGACAGAGACAGACCGCATAGGTCCAAAGCTGCCGACGATGCTTCTCCTAAGCTACTTACCAGTTCGCCGGTACTCAGTGAGGCACTTTCGCAGCCCCTGATACCTGCTACTTCAGATTTTCAGGCCTCTACTGAGACCCATTTGGAGTCTGGTATGCCTCAAGATCCTTCTTTGACTGTGGAACCTGCAGATGTCTGTACCTTGGATGGGTCCGGAGCCGCTGTGCAGGCACCAGCTTCTGAGGGTGTATTCAGGCCTACTGAAATGCATATTAAACCAACACCATCTTCTTCTTCAAGGCCTAAAACTCGATCCATGCCCAGAAACCGATGCCCAGACCACATGGTCAGGCCCCTATGCCTAAAAAACAAATGATAAGAATGGCTGAAGACCTTATTACTCTAATCAGGGGAAGCCACCCTTCTTCCTCTAATAGACTGATTTTCCTTCTGATTCTTCTGATCAGGATTCTGAAATTTCTGTTTTCTCTGATGACCAGGATTTGCCCTTATCTACCTATGAGGATTCAGATGTAGAGGATTCCATTCCCTCTGCTTCCCCTCCAGAGGATTTCTCTTTTGGTGAAACCTTGCATACTCTTAGGGAGCATTTCAGGATTACTCTGACTCCAAAAAGAGGCTTAGGGAATTCTTACTCCTGCCTCAACACAGGCCTTTAGCTATCCCTCCTGTCCTGGACATTGTAGATGATGCCTTCTCGGAATCTAGCTTGGCCCCTGACACTTTACCTCCTGCTCCCAGAAAACCTGATAGGTATTACAGGGTACCTGACTCTCACAAGTTCCTTTTTAAAAATACTACTGCGGATCCTGAGACCATTCCACAGCGACCCAAGGGCATTAAGGCTACTACTGCCAAAAACCCTACCCCCTCTGATAGAGATTCCAGGGTGCTGGATAGATGGGGTAAGAAGGTATACACTTCTGCAACTTTGGCCATTAGGGCCTTAAACTGCCAGTTTCATATGTTAAAATATCAGCATAATATTATTGGACTGCTTAAACAGAAATGATGTTGATTCCTGACTGTGCTGAAAATAAAGAATTACAGGATTTAATGCATTCTGCTGAACAAGTTGGAAAACATACTTTGCAATGTTGTTTTGATTCATTAGAGGCATCTTGCAGGGCTGCTGTCACTCGGTCTGTACTTACAAGGCATGCTTGCTTAAGGAGCAATCTTTGCCAGATCACGTTAAAGCTAAATTACTGGATGCTCCCTTAAACCAAGACTGCCTGTTTGGCAACAAAGCAGAAGAAGTACTTAAAAAGACAGAGGAAAAAGCTAAATCTATGCAAACTGTTAAAGATTTCCTGCAAGTACAGCCTCCCAGATTTAGTAGGCATTGGCCATCTAAGAATTGATCCTTTCCTGCCTCTTCCAGGCCTTTTCAGTCCAAACCCAGAACCAGCAAAACACCCAGGCTTCAGTCCCAAGGTACTCACAGGCCTAAGCAGTGGGGGGCTCCCACTTCCAAAGCAGGGAGTAGTAAGACTCCCCCCATGGTAAACTGTATCAATGACTTAACTTTAAACCTTCCAAGCCCTGCTCAACTGACTGTTCCTTTAGGGGGAAAGCTCACCCTGCATGCAAAAAATTGGGAACTCATTACCCAGGACAGATGGGTTTTAAATATAAAACAAAAAAAGAACTACGTCCAAAGCACAAGGTAGAAGTTTGAAGTTTTAATCCAGAAGCATCCAAATTCACTTGCTAAGCGCTTTCACCATTACAAATGGCTTCTTCAGAGTAAGTGAAAATCATCCATACCATACATTAAATACCCAAACAATTGCTCAAACATCCAATAAAAATTAGACAATTGAATAATTGCTAACCATATTTAAACACTGAATGTATCCACGCATAATAAAAATACTAATACGTAATACACCATAAATTAAAAGAAATCACATCTTGTACCGTGCCAACAAATTGTATTCCTGGGAGCAAGCTTGAACACAACTTCGCAGATGGCCTACCTCATGCCAGAGAAACAAGTTCATTTGACAGCCTACTTTAAACTACTGGCCACAAAGACCCAGCTATCTGCAAGGAAAATATTGCAAGCCCTGGGGTTCATGGCCTCTTGCATTCTTCTAATTCCATATGCAAGACTGCATATGAGGAAACTACAATGGTATCTAAAAAGCCTATGGTGTCAACATTCTCACAATCTAGAATCAATGATTCCTGTCATACCTTGTCTAAAGATAGAGTTCCTTTGGTGGCCAGAGGCCTGCCACCAAAACAAGGGACTGCCATTCACTCTACTCCCTGCTGCCCAAACCCTAACAGATGCATCAGACTATGCATGGGGGGCTCACTTGGCAGGGCAGTGCATTCAGGGCAAATGGAACCCAAGTCAAATGCATCTGCATATCAATCAAAAAGAAATGTTAGCTGTACAGAATGTTCTGACAGTCTTCAAGGACCACATTCTTCCAGGACAATTATTGGTAAAGACGGACAACACCACTGTTATGTGGTACATAAACAAACAGGGAGGAACCCGCTAATACCCTTTCTGCAGACTAGCCATGGCACTGTGGAACACAGCCTTCAGCTACCAAATGCACCTACAGGCTCAATTCCTGTCAGGAAAGCTAAATACACTGGCAGACGACCTAAGCAGAAATCTCATGGACCCACGAGTGGATACGGGAACCAAAGATATTCAACATGTTGAGAAACAAATTGGAGAGCCCAGAGATAGACCTGTTTGCCTCCTCTCAGAACTACCAATTGGACAACTTCTGCACAAAGACTCCCCACAAACAAGCTTCAAAAGTGGGTGCCCTGTCCTTCACCTGGAAAAACCTATCAGTTTATGCCTTTCCCCCTCTGCCTCTCCTCTCCAAAGTGCTACTAAAGATCAAACAGGACAAACCAAGGACAATACTGATTGCACCAGACTGGCCACGCCAGCACTGGTACCCCCTCTTGCACAGTGTGTCACTGCTGGCACCATGGCACCTGCCTCAGACCCCTACCCTGCTGTCCCAGCAGGAGGACCAGATTCTGCACCCCCAGCTTCAACCCCTGAACCTTGCAGCCTGGCTAATTACCTGATCTCTCCGCTACCATCCATCAGTAAGCAAGTGATGGATGTCATTCTGGAGGCAAGGAGGTCTAGTACTAGAAAATCCTATGCTGAAAAATGGAAAAGATTCTGTTCCTGGAGCCAAACTCAGGGGATGGGCAGAGCAGTGCCCAATTTACCTCAGATTCTTCAATACTTAACTGAGATGCTTCACAAGGGCCATTCCTTTTCTTCCATCAAAGTTCATGCTACAGCCATTTCAGCACTTTACAATACAGAGCCACCCCTCTTCTCTCATTCACTGCTGAAGCAATTCCTCAGAGAGGCCAAAAACCTAAGACCACCCAGGAGAGCCCCTACTCCAGCCTGGAACCTTAACTTTATATTGGAAAAACTCACTCTACCTCCCTTTGAACCAGCTGCAAATGCAGAGTTGAAATTCCTTTCTTGGAAAACAGCCTTCCTTCTAGCCATCACTTCAGCAAGAAGGGTGTCTGAATTACAGGCCCTCATGGCAGTGGAGCCTTTCATCATGTTTCATGCGAACAGGGTGTCCCTCAGGGCCAATCCCTCATTTATGCCCAAGGTTGTATCCAGTGTGGCCCTTAATCAGTCCATTAATTTGCCAACCTTCTTTTCTAATCCACAAAACAAAGGGGAACAAATACTGCACTCCTTGGACGTGCACAGACAACTTAGATTTTACTTGGACAGGACTAAGCCTCTCAGGAAATCTGAACAGCTGCTGGTTGCATTTGCTGCAGGGGCAGAGGGAAGTCCATTTCAAAGCAAACCATTTCTAAGTGGATAGGCCACTGCATTCCTTTCTGCTATAAGCACCACGGAAAACCTACCCCACAGGGGATAAGAACACATTCATCTAGGGCTGCATCTACCTCTACAGCCTTTTTCAGAGGTGTCCCTACCAGGGACATCCTAGAAGGTGCTACCTGCAATTCTGTACATACCTTCACCGAGCATTACCACTTGCCATTTTTTTCTAAATCCAGAGCTGGCTTTGCAACTGCAGTCTTGCAGGGCCTTATAGCTGGTCCTAATGCTATCTAATTACCTCCTTCTATCCTTAGCTTTGGGAATCTACCCAAATGTGATGACTACAACAGTGAAACACAAAGAACATAGTACAGTTGTGTACACTTGCCATAAATGTAGATGTTCGAGTGTATGAATTACCCTCCCTCCAGCCCCCTGACTTCTATTGACTATACCTCTATTCTTGTTTGCTATGCTTAAAGCTTTTTGATGTATTTGCTTTTTTGTTGGAGGTGTAACCTTGTATATAATTGCTTCCCGTTATGGGGGCACCTGACATCTGGGGTAAGAAAAACTGATGTAATGGCACCGACTGCATACTTTATACCCCTGACTACCTGACGTCATGGAAGATGAGACCGCAACTGATGCAGGACTCAAGACTTTGGTAATCAGGCCGACTGAAGGCTACCTGCAAGCAGATAACCCAAATGTGATGGCTGCAACAGTGAATACACTCGAAGATCTACATTTATGGTAAGTGTACACAACTGTACTTTCCCAACCTATGGAACACCCTACCGACTACTCTAGTCTCCATTTCCTCATCAAAACAATTCAAATCATTCCTAAAAATCATCTAGCAAACTCCTGGCTCTGCCCTTGCATTCCCCCAGGATAAACCTCACCCTAAACACTAACTCACTTTCTAAAGCCTCTGTAGATCTAAATATGGTCTTTTTCTAAACTACCATTAAATATTGTACCTCCATGACAACAAAAATTAACAAATTCTCTGTATGTAAGTATGTATTGCAAATGCTACTTGCGCAGCTTTTTGCTGCTGCAACACAGCAAAAAGTCTTGTTGATATAATTCACATTTAATACTTGTCTGAATTGTTGATTCACACTGAGTACTTGTCTGAATTGTTGATTTGTGTATATGTCAATGAATACTTGAAAGAATTGTTGAGTTGTGTATATGCCATTGTATTACTTGGAGCTTTTCTTCCCGGGCCTCCACTGAAAATGGGCACATGTCCAGCTGGACTTTCCCGGTAAACAAATGTAAAATAAAATAAAAATAAAATCATCTTCTTTCGGCTGTTCTCGTTAGGGGTCGCCACAGCGGATCATCTGTTTCCATTTCTTTCTGTCCTCTGCATCTTGCTCTGTCACACCAACCACCTGCATTTCCTATCTCACCACATCCATAAACCTTATCTTAGGCCTTCCTCTTTTCCTGTTACTTGGTAGCTTCATCCTTAGCATCTTTTTCCCAATATACTCAGCATCCCTTCTCAGCACATGTCCAAACCAATGTAATCTTCCCTCTCTGGCTTTGTCTCCAAACCTTCCAACCTGGGCTGACCCTCTAATATACTTATTCCTAATCCTGTCCACCCTCGTCACACCCAGTGCAAAGCTTAACATCTTTAACTCTGCCACATCCAGCTCTAACTCCTAATAAATAAAATAAAATAATAGTAGATTTTAGGGGAAAAAAGGTGGGAAAGATATGTTGAGAGCATCTGTAGATGAGACTAATTCAGAAAGTTAATCCTGTTGTTGCTTACATTTCTGTATATTTGTTTGTGGACTGTTTTGTATTTCGCCCAGGCCAGAGCAACTCCAATGTTGATAGAAGAAGAAAAAAGATAGTGGTAGATTTGTGGTAGTAAGGGGCTGCTAGCAAGGGAGGAGGATTACGCTGACATGTATTTATATTTCACCGAAAACTACTGTTATGCAGTTTAAGAAATTTGGGGAGATATAATCAACTTTCAGCAGGGACTGTTACTTATAGGTGGAGACTGGAACTTATTTTGCAACAGTGAGGATGTATCTGCGGGACCTAGAAGGGAAAATATAACAATGGAGTGTAGGTTTCTGAGGAAATTTATGAAGGTATTTGGTATAGAAGATGTGAATTCAGTAGTAGGTACTCAGAGAAATTTTACATATTATTCTGCAAGGTAAACTAACTGGGCTAGACTAGACAGAAACTGTATTTCACAGGAATATGTGCATTTATTTGAAAGTTTTGACACATCCAGTAAATATTTCGTATCATGCGCTAATAACAAGTAAGATAATGCAGGATAATGAAGTACATATGTAACACTAGCACTTCCCCACCTACCTGTTAAAAAGGGAAGAATTTAAGGATTGTGTAGTGAGAGTTAAGGAAGATAGAAATTTCTTCTGCAGTTAGAGCTAATAAGTGGGATAAAATGAAAGTGGAGTTTAAAAAAGGGTAAAAATAAAAGAAAAAGATATGGTTAAAAAGTTGCAAGAAATAGAGGCACTGACAAAGGTTAAAGTATTGTAGAATAAGGGAGATCTCGCTGAGCAAAACAGGTGCAAATGCAGATTGCTGAAGAGAAAATAATGAACTATTTGGATAATATGCATGAGTTTAGAAAGATTGCTGTTAAGCAACTCTTTTTTTGGTGATAACTCCAGAGCACAAAAACATAGGCAACAGAAAATAGAAAGGGTTGTTGCTAACCTTCAGGAGCCTGTAACAGGAAAAATAACCAGAGATTATATAGACCTATTAGAGTTAGTTTGGCAATTGTATGAAAATTTGTGTAAAGCAGAGGAATATGGAAATCAAGAAAAAGCACAAATGGAAGTATTTATGGAAGACTTAGGTTTGCCAAGGATAGAGGTCAATGAGACTCAACAATTAACAGGTAAGACAGAAGGAGATGAGATAAAAACGTTGATGCATACTCAATCTGCAGCAAACTTTCTACAACTGGATGGCATTCCTGTGGATGTTTGGAATTTAACAGAGATGAAAGTGATAAAGATCTGGAAAGTTTTGTTGTACATATTGTAAAAGATGGGAAAGCATTTTGGAAGAAGGCTATGTTGGCTGTAATACCTAAACGTGGTAAAGCCCCATCAGACCCAGCTTGATATAGGCCCATTTCATTTTAAAGCATGATAATAACTAAAATATGATAAAGGTGTTGCCAGAATTGATAGCTATGATTTTCTCCTTTTAATTTCTCCAAGTCTTTTGGGTTTCTATAACGATGATGGGAATGGATCCCATTCCTAAGTCAAAGTATGATTAAAACTGCTGCATTATTTTAAAATCTGCACTTAAAGTTACATTTTAGTCGAATTTGATCGAAAGTTTATTTGTTTGTTTGTTTAATTTAACTGTTGAGGCTGCCCACTAAAGTGTGCTAGCCTGTGTAACTGATTTATCACTGTTTCTGCATTTTCTGTGTGTTTCTATCAAAAAAACAAAAAAATAATCCTTGTTTTCCCACCTCTCCTCGACTAGTTTAGACCAGTTTACAGGCATTGCTGTATTCTGGGCTGTAGTGTAGTTCCTGTGTTGTCCATTACCTTACTTGGATAGAAGGAAGTTTCTTTGCTCACCAGTGGGAGTGGGGAGCCTTGAGCAGCCTACCTGTCCCTGTAGGAAGTGACCTCAGCACAAGAAGCTGTAGTAATTGGTTGTTTTGGACCATTTCTAGCTCTTTTGTAGTTCACTGTTTGAAATCCGCGTTTGCACAGCTTTGTGCGGTTGTGCCGGTTAAACTTCTTCTGGCTCTGCCAGGTCTGCTCTTCAAATTTTCCCTTAAGGAAGCTCAACTCTTAGTATAATCAGACTACTCACTATATTATAAGCCTAGCACTTGTTCTCAATACTTCTCTACTAAGTAAGCACTCTCGTACTAGGTAAAGCACTACATCTACTTACCACCCCTGTGAATATCCACTTCCCTTAAAGGTACAGCACTCCCTGATACTGTTCTAGCATGTCGAGTGGTAGATTACTGGCGTCCTCTCCAGTTCAGCTGGTCAATCTGGGTATCTTGAGACAATGCTACAATTGTCTCATGTACACAGACAACCCTCTCCTCCTCCCAACAAACACAAATACATGTGAGAGATGCAACTATATAGCCAAACTGGAGGCTGAACTCTCTCAGCTCAGGGCTGGCATGACCAGACAGGAGGAGATGGTAACCACACACACAACAATCCCAGTCTCACATAGACCTACCACAACTGCAAACCAAACACATAAAAACACAAAGACATACTTGGAGGCTCTAATAAAAAACTTACCAAAACAACAGAGGCTCCCAAAGCAGACATCCAAAAATCCACCACCTCAAAACAAAACACATGCAACACATACTTCAATAAATCAGTGTGTCAACCAATCACAGCCCTTAAGGCCAAACACCATGCCTGATACACTAGTAATAGGTGACTCTATAGTCAGACACACCGATGTCCCGCTGACCAGGCTGAACAAGGCGAGGGTGACTGTGAGCTGTCTATCGGGAGCTAGGATCCGCCACATAACACACGCACTCAAGTCACTCCAAAGCAAGTACAAATATGACTCCGTCATTGTCCATGCTGGTGTGAATTACCTGAGACGTACCTCCCTGGACTACATGAAAAGAGACATAGAGGAGCTCTCTGATTATGTAGCCCAGGCTGGTGTGACCCTGACCCTGAGCAGCATCTTGCCCTCACCAAGAATGATACCACAATACAAAGACAAGATGATCAGCTTTAATAATTGGCTCAAGTACTGGTGTCATTCTAAGGGGATCCAATGTCTGTCTGCCTGGGATGACATGTTGGACAAGCCACGCTGTTTCGCAAGGGATGGCTTACACCTGTCACCACTGGGCTTCCGGATATTGGCTAAGGCTCTTGCCACCCCCATAGTGCCTTTTTTAGGCAAGGCTCAAAAGACAAACCCACCTCCTTAGAAAACAATAATGGAAAAAAACTAAGGGTAATGCTGCTCAATGCCAGAAGTCTAAATCTCAAAATGCAGGCACTTGATGCACTCCTCAGCATGGAGAACATCGACGTCTGTGCAGTAACTGAAACCTGGTTCAAGGCTCCTGAGAGCACCCCAGCACTACCAGGCTATACCTCGTATCATGCTTTTCGGCCCCAAAACCCGGGCCGAACCACAAAGGGAGGGGGAGTGTCAATATTCATCAAGGGCACCCACACCTCCAGGTTAGTAGCAACACATGAAGCATCAGAGACCATACAGGTGCAACTAACCATAGGCAAAACTGCTATACAACTGGTAGCATGTTACAGACCACCCTCCCAATCTCATGAACCCCACTCAGCCTTCCTGAAGACATTGGAGGATATGAATGTATCACAAAATACCATCATACTGGGAGACTTCAACTACCCAAACATAGATTGGGTACATTATTCTAGCCCTAATACCCTAGCCCAAAGGTTCCTGGAATTCATAAATTCAAATGCATTGGAACAACTAGTCACCTCTCCCACTAGGGGAGATAATATACTAGACCTGATCATCACAAACATGGGGACAAAATGCTCCACACCAGAAGTATACCCCTCACTAGTGAGATCTGACCACAAACTAATCACCCTGGATATGCATATCCCACCTCCACCCCCAGCACAAAAGAACACAGTGAAAAACTTCTCAAAAGAAGACTTCACTCTTCTTAAGACTGAGATGGTATCCTTTAAGCCCACTGTGCCAGTGGATACCACATCCCACAATGCTGAATCCTTCACAAATGCATTCTATGGACATCTCCAAGAATGCATGGATCATGCAATCCCAAATAAATCCAAGTCCCTCTCCACCAAAGGCAAGTGTCCTGTCTGGTGGACCTCAGCCATTAACAAATTGTATAACAAAAGAAGGAAGCTACTGCACGTCAGAGCAAAATCCCATGAAGGGAAGACATCTCTGATCAACATTAGCAGAAAACTACGTTCTCTCATAAAAACATCCAAGGCCAACTTTGAGAGAAAAATCGCTAAGGACACTAAAGATAACCACAAAGCCTTCTTCAGCTATGTTAGAAACCTGGGCGGAAACCCTCAGATGCTCAGAGTTAGTTCACAACAACAAAAAATACACTGAACCCATAGATATTGCCAACATTCTGGCTGACAGGTTCAGTGCAAATCTCTCCCCTCCCTCACCCCCAAAAGAAGAAATACTTATCCCAGCTGAATGTAATCTCCCTGTCATCTCAGATGTCCAAGTGAGAACCGCCCTAAACAAAGCTAAAAACACAGCATCAATGGGACCTGACGGTATCCCAGGTTGCATGTTACGTGAACTCCAAGAGGAGCTAAACCCACATATAAAAATGCTATTTAACCTTAGCCTTACTTCAAGATATGTACCTGAACACTGGCGTACAGCAACAGTGGTCCCACTCCGCAAAGGGGGTGCCTCTACAGACCCTGGAAACTACCGCCCCATAAGCTTAACCAGCCTGGTCTGCAAAGCTATGGAAAGAATCATTATGGAACTCATAAACAGAGACATAGGGGACCTACAGACACTTGACCCCACCCAGTTCGGCTTTGTAAAGGGCAGATCCTGCCTTTTGAACCTGGTTGACCTTTTCGAAACAGTCACTAGAGCCATTGATGAGGGCAAAGCAGTCCATACAGCCTACCTGGACTTGGCTAAGGCCTTCAACACAATACCTCACTCAGGCATCATAGATAAGCTCAACAGCTTAAACATAAACCCTTAAGTCACTAGATGGGTTGCAAACTGGCTAAAGGACAGAACCCATAAAGTTAAAATCGCTGGAGCAATGTCAGACTCAAAGCCAGTCACAAGTGGTGTCCCACAGGGATCTGTCCTGGGACCCCTATTGTTCGGCATTTATTTCTCATATGTTAAAGCAAACATGGGAGGGCTGTGGCTGACAAAGTTCGCAGATGACTGCAAACTAGGCGCCATAGTCGATACACCAGCGGAGACACACATCCTACAAAAAGGCCTCACAGAAACGGACAACTGGTGCCGGAGTCACGGCCTTAAACTAAATGCCAAAAAATGTATAGTCATCCCCTTTGGGAAAAACAAAGTACCCACAAATTATCACATAGACAGCAACCCACTGAGTACGGAAAAAGTTATCAGAGACCTAGAGACCCAAGTCGACAGCGACCTCTCATTTGACACCCACGTTGCCAAAGTGGTTAGAAAAACATTCTACCTTGCACACCTCATCATGAAGGGATTCACATCCAGATCCAAGGATGTCATTGTACCCCTATACTCCTCCCTCATCAGACCCATGATTGAGTACAATGCCCCATTTGGTATGTACCTCACCCGGCATTTGCAACAGCTGGAGAGACCACAAAAGTACCTCACCAAGAGGATCAAGGGTCTCCAACATATGTCTTATTCTGCCAGACTAAAGAAACTTCAGCTCTATTCAGTAGCATACCGCCTGCTCAGAGGTGATCTCTGCCTGACGTACAAGGCCATGTCCAATCAGGATCTGATGGACATGCTCCATCTCAAAAATCCAAATCCATCAGGACCACGAGAGCTAAAGACTTAAACCTCGGCACAAGTATGAATAGGACATGCTGGAGGGATAGATTCATAACCCAGAGGCTTCCCATGCTTTGGAACAAGATCCCAGTTCGTATTAGGCAGAGCCCCTCACTGACTCTCTTCAAGAGAAATCTTGATGAGTGGATGGGAGATCGTAAGTTTACCCCAGGGGTCACATCTGTGTCACTGCTAGACAGGGGCACAGTAAACTAATTCTATTATATAAGGGGACCTTCATTGTGTCACTACTAGACAGAGGCACAGTATTCTAAATTTATTCTGTACATTTTTTGTACCATTTCACGGGGTGGCAAAAGCCACATCACTATGGCTAGGCTTACAAATGCCCCAGGGCAGATAGCCTAGTACTATACTATGAAACTATGAAACTATGAAATTAGTATTGTTTGAATCTTTGATGTCAGCCAGAAGTGCTCTAAACAACACCCATAATGTGCCCAGTAATGACTCTCCTGCAATTCGTATGAAGTTGCATGTACTGATAGCATCTAAATACAATTGTAGATTCTTTTTTATAAGACCCCGTTGCTCTAACTATTGTTGAAACTGTCTGGGTATCTTTCTTCCACATTGCTCTTGTTTCTGCCCGCAAATCCTGATATTTTATGACTTTGTATCTCTCTGTACACAAGACGCTGTAGTCACTGGGTGTAGCAATTTCAATATTCAATGCTACTTTTGTCTTCTTTCCATGGTCCACTTTATCTGGTTTTCTCGCATCTGTCTTTTGAACTGTTGGTAATGGGTGATCCCATGTGATGTAGACTTCATCATTTTCTATGATGATGTGTGGCTCGTATTTCCAGTGTTTTTCAGCTACTTCAGAACCATAATAATTACACAATCTCCAATGCCACAGTCTTGCCACATTGTTATGTCTTTCAGTATACAGTCCTTCTGCCATTAGTATGTCACAACCAGCAATGAGGTTTGTGACTGTTTCCAGTTCTGTTTTACAAAATCTACATTTGTCTGTTTCTCCCGCATGTTCAATAGACTTTGTAAACCAATGTGTGTGTAGCCCACTGTCTTGCACTGCCACTATTAACCTTGCATTTTTGGTATGACTTCACCTCTACTTAACCAGTCCTGCATTTGATCTTGATTAACATGAGGTGCTTCCAGAAGTTTTCTATACTTGACAATTATATTTATGCATTTTCTACATTTCTTGCCTTCTTATCTAATCCTTCACCTTACATTCTTTCTTTTGTTTTTTGGCACATTCAGTTGCCGCCTAATTTTTATCGATTTCTGGTTTTATTTCCATTCCTGCTTGACGTCGATATGCTTCTGCTAAACTAAGCAGAGAAGTCATCTTAGATTTTTTTCTCTTCATGTTTCAAAACTTCCACTACATTTGGGTCCTGTGAAGTCAGCAGATGTGTGTACAGTCCCTCAATTGCAGATTTGTTCATGTAATCAGTTTCAAGGAGGCCCATACCTTCTTCAGAATGGAGAATGTATAATCTTAGTATGCACTGATTTTTATAAATCCATTAGGTGAGCATGAAGCATCCTTCTTGTTTTCGTATCTAATCTGTCCAACACCTTTTGGGGCCAGTCAGTCACTCCAAAACTGTAAGTTAGGACAGGAAGAGCAAATTGGTTTATACCTTGAACTTTGTTTCTACAGGTCAACACCATTTTCAGGATTAATTTAAGTCTTCTAAAATATTCCTTACTAAGTTTTATTCACAATTGTTCATGTTTTATTGTTGATCCATCAATTCTGAAATATTTATACACTCCCTCTTGCTCAAGTTCTTTTTTATATCACATTCCTGCCCAGAACTGAAGATCTGAAGTAGTTTACTTCATTTGGTCTCCAATCTGTGGGTTACAAACCCCTGTCAGATCTGAGCCGGCAACTTCTACTAGCATAAGCTCCGAGCTCCAAACTCCTCCCTTTACCCATAATACACCTCCACTGCCTTCCATCCCCATATCTCATTTGCCGCAAATTGCTTTAGCATCGTGTCTCTTGAGCTGCAACTAGTCAAGTGGGTAAAACCTTCATGAGTAGCTTTTTTTCTAAAACTTTTTTGTCAGTTAGTGTTAGTGTAGGTCCCCTTTCTCCTCCCCTCACTTGGTGCATCGAGTTTTAGTGTTTTAGGATAGTTAGAGTAGTTGGTACTGTTTTGTAGATTATAACTTCCCCTCCCCCTTCAGTGTTTCCTCTGTATATGAGTGTGGTGAGTGGGTGTGTGTGTCTCAGTTAGAAAGAAAGTGCCTGTTTTTTTTTCTTAAGGTATCTTTCTACTGTAGTAGTATGGCTGAAATGCTTATTTTCAAGCATCGCACAGAGTGTGTCCATAAGTTATCCCCTGCGAATGGCCACACTCTGTGTGTTTTGTGCTTCGGCGTGGCCCATCTGAGTGTGGACTTCAACATATATGCGGGCTTCAACCCCTGTGCCATCAAAGATAGAAAGGCCAAGTTTGCCCTCAAAGGCCTTCGTCCTCCTTCAGACTCTGTTTCCTCGTCTCTGGCTTTGGTCACTGTGGCTGCCTCTCCCTCCTGTCTTCCTCTGGCTTCTCCTCCCTCCCAGGCTGGGACTCACCCTCCTGTACCAAAGCCTGTGGTAGCAGAGCAGAAGACAGGTAGAGGGAGGGGGAGATAGTCGAAGGCGAGGGAAAAGAGAAAGAGGTCTCTGGACCTCGCTTCTCCTGCTAAGACGCCACGGATCAATGACTCCCCTCGGCTCTGATCTACGAGGTTCTCCCTGGAGCTGGAAGAGACACGTCCAGCTTCTTGGGTCTCGGTGCCCAAACCCACTAGGTCAGAGTCCGTGGCCTCGTCACGGTCTACCCGGTCCTTATGTGACATGGATCTGGATAAAATGATGAGGCAATTTATCCATACACAGATCCAGATGGGGGTCTTGCCAGCCCCCGCTCCCCCAGGAGGCGGAGGGGCTCGCTTCCCTTTTTCCAACCTATATCTCCTTCTCCAATCCAACCTTTGGGTTCAGAGTACTCGGATCCGAGGTTGACTTTGGTCAGGGGGTCGGCGCCGATGGTACCTGCTTCCTTGATGCCAACAGCTGCGTGGAGCATTTCAGATCCGACCAGCTCGTGATGCTTTCGGAGCTGGAGCTTGGGTGTCTGATCCAAGGGAGTGGAACCTTTTTCATCAGCTCTGACTTTGTCGGGCCAGGTTCCCTCCCTCAGAGCTCCGTCTACCTCGGGCCCAGCTCCGATTCTCTCGTCAGACCCAGGGAGACTGGCCTCCTTATTGGTTCCTCAGGAAGTTCGCTCTCCTTCGGCATTCAACGTGGTAGAAAGGGTTCTCTCCACTGGATCAAGACCCCTGACCACCCCCTTGGACTCCTCCCAGACCCCCTCTGCTCTGTCTACAGTCCCCATCAATGTTCTTCGTGTTTCACTGTTGAAGTCATCACACTTGGGTTATCTGCCTGCAGGTAGCCCTCAGTAGACCTGAATACCGGAGTCTTGGGATTTCTGCATCGGATTCTGTCACCTCTTCCATGATGTCAGGGGTTTAAATTATGCAGCCAACGTCATTACATCAGCTTTTCTTGCCACACGGGAGCCCGAAGCAGAAGCAGTTCGCAAGTGCCGGTTGGCCGCAACCTGTAATTTTCCTTTTTTGAGTTTCAAACCTGAAGTCTTCAAAAGGTAATTACCCCGTTGGGGATCCTTTTTTCTTGCTCTAACCGATGTCAGAAAAAGTTAACAATTGTCTTGCCTGTGGAAAGCAAATTCCTCACAGAGATTTTCATTCTTACTGCGTCACCTGTTTAGGCCCTCGCTGTCGGTTTTGTGCCTTGTTCAACGCTCGAACTATTCATTGTTGGGCTATTTTTGTCTCTAAATTCTTTCGCTCTCATTCTCCATATTCCAAAATGGCTTCAAAAAGCCATCTGACTACTGATCTTCCGAAAAAAACACAAGGATAAAGACAGAGACAGACTGCATAGGCCCAAAGCTGCCAACAACACTTCCGTTAAGCTAGTCGCCAGTCTGCCGGTACTCAGTAAGGTGCTTGCGCAGCCCGTTACCCACTTCTACAGATTCACAGGCCTCTACTGAGACCCATTCGGAGTCCTGTATGCTGCGAGATGCTTCTTCGACTATGCAACCTGCGGATGTCTCTACCTTGGATGGGTCCGGAGCTGCTGTGCAGGCATCGGTTTCTGAGGGTGTATTCAACCTGTTCCAACAGAGCAAAGGGGACAGGGTTTTTACTCCAGACTGTTCCTGGTGCCCAGAAAAGAGAACTCTTGGTGCCCTATTCTGGATCTGTCAACTCTCAGCACCTTTCTGGTGGTACCAAAATTCAAAATGCTTACTCTCCAGCAGCTGCTTCCTATGTTAGCCAAGGACTCCTGGCTAGTCACCCTAGACTTAAAAGCTTATCTGCACATCCCCATAAAGGGAATCTTGCAGGAAATATCTACGTTTCAGGGCAGGCTCTATGCATTGTCAGTTCTCTGCACTTCCCTTTGGCTTATCTGCTGTGCCCAGGGTATTCACGAAGTGTCTGGCTTTAGCCATTGCATACTGCAGGCAGAGAAATATTCAAATTTACCCATACTTGGACGATTTCCTGATTCAGGGGGACTGTCAGGAATTGCTACATCAGCACCTGATGTTTGTAAAGAGACTCCTAACTTCTCTGCGGTATACCATCAACAAAAAGAAATCACATCTGGTACCCAGCCAAAAGATTGTATTCCTGGAAGCAAGCCTGAACACAACTTCCCAGATGGCATTCCTCACTCCAGAAAAGCAGATTTATTTGACAAATTACTTCAAACTACTGGCCACCCAAACCCAGCTATCTGCAAGAAAAATACTGCAAGCCCTAGGGTTCATGGCCTCATGCATTCTACTAATTCCATATGCAAAACTGCATATGAGAAAATTTCAGTGGTACTTAAAAAGTCTCTGGTGTGAACATTCTCAGGACCTGGAAACAGTGATTCCTGTCATTCCTTGCCCAAGGACAGAGTTCCTTTGGTGGGCAGAGGCTTGCAACCATAACAAGGGACACCCTTTCACTTAACCCCCCCCCCCGCCCAAACCCTGACAATAGATGCATCAGACTTTGCATGGGGGGGGGGGCTCACATGGCAGGTAAATGCATTCAAGGCAAATGGAGCCAAGGACAAATTCACCTGCGTATCAATCAAAAAGAAATGTTAGCTGTACAGAATGCACTGACAGCCTTCAAATACCTTATCCTGCCAGGACAACTCTTGATAAAGACAGACAATACCACAGTTATGTGGTACATAAACAAGCAGGGGGGAACTCATTCCTACCCACTCTGCAGGTTAGCCATGGTTCTGCGGAACACAGCCTTGAGCAATCAAGTGCACCTACAAGCTCAATTCCTGCCCGGCAAACAAAATTCACTGGCAGATGACTTATGCAGAAATCTAATGGAGCCACAAGAGTGGAAACTGGAACCCAACTCATTCAAACTTCTAATGCACAGGTGGGGGACACCAGAGGTGGACCTCTTTGCTTCCCCCCAAAACCATCAACTGAGCAAAATTTGCACCAGAAGTCCCCACAGCCAAGCATGGAAAGTGGATGCCCTATCCTTTACATGGGAAAACCTCTCAATCTATGCCTTCCCCCTCTGCCCCTCCTTTCAAAAGTACTACTCAAGATCAAACAGGTTAGGCCAAGGACAATCCTTATTGCACCACACTGGCCACGCCAGCACTGGTACCCACTTCTATGCAGTCTGACAGCAGTGCCACCCTAGTACCTACATCAGACCCCCTCTCTGCTGTCCCAGCAGGAGGGACAGATTTTGCATCCTCAGCTGCAAACCCTGAACCTGGCAGCCTGACTTATTCCCTGAATACATCACCAGCAACCCTCAGCAAACAGGTGCTGGATGTTATCCTTGAGGCCAGGAGGCCTAGTACTAGGAAATCCTATTCAGAAAAGTGGGTGGAAAAGATACTGTTCTTGGAGCCAGCCTCAAGGAAAGGACACAGCCATACCCACCTTACCTCATATCTTAGATGAACTAGCAGAGCTGTTCCACAAAGGCCTATCCTTCTCATCAATTAAGATTCATGCCTCTGCCATCTCAGCTCATTACAATAATGAGCCACCCCTCTTCTCTCACCCTCTGATCAATCAGTTCCTGAGAGGAGCTAACAATTTAAGACCCACAAGGAGTGCTCCCACTCCTGCCTGGGACCTTAACTTTGTACTAGAGAAGCTCACGCTCCCCCCTTTTGAGCCTGCTGCTACAGCAGAGTTAAAATTCCTCTCTTGGAAAACAGCCTTACTTCTAGCTATCACGTCAGCAATAAGAGTGTCTGAGTTATAGGTCCTTATGGCTGTGGAACCCTTCATTATCTTCCATGTGGACAGAGTTTCCCTCAGGACTAACCCATCATTTATGCCCAAGGTGGTATCCAGTGTGGCTTTAAACCAATCCATCCATTTACCAATCTTTTTCCCTAATCCTCAGAATAAAGGGGAAAGGATTCTGCACTCTTGGACGTGCACAGACAGCTCAGGTTCTACCTCAACAGGACTAATCCTTTCAGAAAATCTGACCAGCTGCTAGTCAGCTTTGCTACAGGGGCAGAGGGGAAGGCCATTTCAAAGCAAACCATTTCTAAATGGATAGCACACTGCATCCATTTATGCTACAAACACCATGGAAAACCTACCCCACAGGGGATCAGACCTCATTCCAGTAAAGCTACCTTAACCTCTACAGCATTTCTCAGGGGAGTCCCTACCAGGGACATCCTGGAAGCTGCAACCTGGAGTTCTGTACACACCTTCACCAAGCATTACAACTTACCTATCTTTTCTAAATCCAAAGCTGGATTTGCCACAGCAGTCTTACAAGGCGTGCTAGCCAGCTCTAATACTTCTTGACTGCCTCCAACCTTCCTCAGCTCGGGGAATCAACCCAAGTGTGATGACTGCAACAGTGAACCACAAAGAACATAATACAGTTGTGTACACTTACCATAAATGTAGAAGTTCGATTGTATTCACTGTTGCAGTCCTGGTTACTCTCCCTCCAGCCCCCTCTCTTTTCTGTACCTTCTACCTATCCTCTTTTTTTGACCATATCTCATGGAAATGGTATTTACTTTTTTACTGGAGGTGTTCCACACCATGTGATTGCTTCCTATTTTGGGGGTTCCTGACATCTGTGGCAAGAAAAACTGATGTAATGGGGTCGGCTGCATGTTTTATACCCTTGACGTCATGGAAGAGGTGACGGCATCTGACGCAGAAATCCCAAGACTGTGGTATTCGGGCCGACTGAGGGCTACCTGGAGGAAGATAACCCAAGTGTGATGATTGCAACAGTGAATACACTCGAGCATCTACATTTATGGTAAGTGTACACAACTGTACTTTTTACCAGAGGGAAAGCCCGTGCTCGAAGAGCCCCAGACAGTTCCCCCCCAGAAACAAGTGGCTTGCGAGAGCTCCCCTCGGAGAGCCCCACCAGAGAGGTACCTTGCAAGCATATGTGCAAGAGGAGGCACTTGGACTCCCTTGAGTCTCTCACCGAGGACACGGACTCTGAAGGCAGTCGGGGGATGATTGTCCTTGCACCTACCGGCATGGGAGTCCATCACTGCTGGGTGCTTCAAATCATATACATTGAAAGTGTATCTTGCTTAATTTAGTAGAGGACTGCTTTCTATATTTACATTTTATATTTGTATGTCGCCATAAGAAAATATTTTATGTTATCAGGTGCTGAAGCAGGATTAACCATTGTCTGATGTTTTTGTTATTGACTATTGCTAAACAAAAATCCAATCTGACTGGTCACACAGTATGTGCTGCCTTAACCTAATGCTCTCTTACATTTTTCTTTCAGTAATCCAACCATCCTTCAGGTCAAGCAGGTCTCTGCCCCCCATATCAAGCAGTAGAAATTTCAGTTGTTTCACTTGAGCACTGGGCACCTACAGACACTTGTCCTGCAACTAAAACGACTAAATACTAATGTAGGTGCTTAACTTCCAAGTGTCTAGACAGTAAAATACCTTACTTGCATTAACTTAAACAAATGTTCAGTGAGTGTATTAGTATATTTCTGCTGTATAGTTCCTTAGTCAAACCTCTGTACTGATGAGTACATCACCAGGACTAAACAGTTGTATATTGCTCTCCAGTTAGTGCCCCCCCCCCAACTAAAGTCAAGTTTCTGTTGAGAAATACTCAAATCTATAAAAGAGCATTTCTTTTCCTCTCCTGTTTCATCTGTAACTAACCCCAGCTTTAATTCTATATCCTTTTAAGAATGTCAGAAAATTATACTCTGTGCCCATAACATAGCCTATAACTTTGTGCAAACATATTAAATTACAGTTAAAATTTCAGTTGAACATATTACAGTTTAAGCTAACATTACATACTTACCAAAGCCTAAAGAAACACTTAGAGTCGGTTAGCTGGCCGCCTCGCTGCTCTCGGGCTTGCTCCGCCTCTCCCTGCCCCTATTCCCACCCCCCACTACTTCTTTTATTCTAACCCCTAATCACCTGACCAGTAGTCCAACCCAAATTCCTAACAACTAGCCCAACCCACTCATCCTACCTCCCCCACCCCCCAATCCAATTATATCCCACTCCCAAAACACATTCCCAGGCAACACAACTCTACCCTCACACCCAACCAACCAGGAATCCTAGTTGTACTTCTCACTCAAAGTAGTATCATGTTACCCACACTCACATCCCTATCACTAGCTCTACTATCGCTAACCTTCCTAACTTTCTTACAAACAGATCTACCGTTGCACAACTGCTATCACACTACCCACACTAGCCCACCCTCTCAAACTCACTCAGACTTCTACATCTGCCCTACAATCATAAATCTTACAACTACATATTACTCACTAACAAAAATTACACCATCTCATCACACTAAGAAAAACTTTCATAGACCAAGCTCGCAAACAATTAATATTAAAAAACACATACTGACACTCCTACAAATTCTGCTAACCTCTGGTGACATTCACCCAAATCCAGGTCCTCTCGGCTAGACAAACATCTGACCTGCTAATCCTAAATCTCAACATAAGAAGTATTACCAATAAGCTAACAGACCTACATGCATTCATAGCCCACTACAACCCTGATATACTCGCCATTACAGAAACCTGGCTTACACCCAGTATCCAAGATGAAGTCTTTCTTCCCCCAGGGTATAATACACTTAGATCTGATAGAACAAACAGGAAAGGAGGAGGAGTAGCCATTCTCTTTAAAAACACCCTTAACCTCCAGCTCCTGCACACCACACCACCCACTTTTCAAACTGCTGAAGTCCTGTTTTCTGTCCTATCCATAAGAAACACCAAGAAGATTAATATAATATGCTGCTATATACCTCCAGGCAACAACTCGCTCATAATAGAAGACATCCTACACTGGACAAAGGACAATCTACCTCAGGAAACGATCCTACAACACTGTAACTGTGTACTTTCCCTGCTGTAAATATTGCTTTTGTGCACTTATCAAGACCAAATGACATTCTTGTATCATCTGAAAAAGTTTTGACTACTTGCAGTTGTGCTTTCAGTTCCTCATCTAATGAGCTATACAGTTTTAATCATTGACAAAGACACTTTGTTGTTTTCTAGAAGCCAAATTATAGCCATGGCCTAATCTGTTAAGTAGACAGCTTAATGGATTAAGGGAAAGACAGAATAGCAGAAGTGACAGGAAGTCACCCTAGAATATCCCTTTTTGGATTTTTATCCCTGGAATAATAATTTGTCCTTTATCATGGCTTAATTGCAAAGTAGTCTGCCACTGTTTCATGGTCAGTGTAATGTAGTTGATTAGAGTAGGATGTATCTTATACATTTTAAGCACTCTTTTATCCATGAATGTGGGATACTATCAAATGCTTTTTTGTAGTCAGTCCATGCCATACTTAGATTCTTCCCCTTTTTACAGTTCTCCATTATGACTATTTAACAACAGATGATCTGTTGTTCCATACGACTTTCTTATACTGCCCTTTTGTTCTGTTGCCATGATTGAGTTTTCTTCAAAATGAATATAAACTCTGTCGACATTAATTCCGGTGTATAGTTTATACGTAGTTGGAAGGCAAGTTATTGATGTTCTTCGTGTTTCACTGTTGCAGTCATTACATTAGGGATATCTGCTTGCAGGTAGCCCTCAGTCAGCCTGATTAACAAAGTCTTGGGCCCTGCGTCGGTTGCTGTCTCTTCTTCTGTGATGTCAGGTCGTCAGGGGTATAAAACATGCAGCCGACGTCATTACATCAGTCTTTCTTGCCATGCGGTGCCTGAAGCAGAAGCAGTTTGCAAGTGCCAGTCGGCCGACTCCCAAAATTTCCATTTTCGAGTTTCAGAACCAAAGTCTTCAACTAAAAGCTAAGTACCCCGTTGGGGAAACTTTTTCTTGCTCAAAACTGATGTCAGTAAAAGTAAATAATTGCATTTCTTGTGGAAAGCAAATACCTCATAAAGATTTTCATTCGTACTGTATTCCTTGCCTAGGCCCTGACCACGACGTACCTCGCTGTCGGTTTTGTGCCTTATTTAAACCATGAACTGTCTGTCATCGGTATATTTGCACTTCTATTTTTGTTTTGGTGCTTGGTTCAATTATCCTGATATGTCTTCGGTAAGCCATCCGACTATCGACATTCCGAAGAAACGCAAAGATAAAGACAGAGACAGGCTGCCCAGTTCGCCGGTACTCAGTGAGGTGCTCTTGCAGCCCCTGATACCTGCTACTTCAGATTCGCAGGCCACTGCTGAAACCCTTTCATTGTCCGGAATGCCGCGAGATGCTTCAACTGTGGAACCTGCGGATGTCTCTACCTTGAATGGGTCTGGAGCCTCTGTGCAGGCACCGGCTTCTGAGGGCGTATTCGGGCCTACTGACTTACATATTAAACCGGCGCCATCTTCTTCTTCAAGGCCTAAAACTCAAACCATGCCTAGAAAACTGACGGCCAGACCACATGGTCAGGCCTCTATGCCTAAAGAACAAATGATAAGAATGACTGAAGACCTTATTACTTTAATCAGGGAAAGCCAACCTGCCCCCTCTAGGAGACCTAGGACTGAGTTTGCTTATGATATTTCTGACAAGGATTCTGAAATTTCTGTTTCCTCTGATGACCAGGATTTACCCTTATCCACCTATGAGGATTCTGATGCTGAGGACTCTGCCCCCCCCAGAGGATTTCTCTTTTGGTGAACCTTGCATACTCTCAGGGAGCTTTTTCATTGGGAAAGTCAGGATTTCTCTGATTCTAAAAAGTGACTTGGGGATTTCTTACTCCTGCCCCAACACAGGCCTTTAGCTATTCCCCCCTATACTGGACATTGTTGATGATGCCTCTTCGGAATCTAGCTTGGCCCCTAACTCCTTACCTCCTGCTCCCAGAAAACCAGATAGATATTACAGGGTTCCTGACTCTCACACGTTCCTCTTTAAAAATCCTACTGCGGATCCTGAGACCATTTCACAGGGACCCAAGGCCATTAAGGTTACTACTGCCAAAAATCCTACCCCCTCTGATAGAGATTCCAGGGCGCTGGATAGATGGGGTAAGAAGGTATACACTTCTGCAACTTTGGCCATTAGGGCCTTGAATTGCCAGTTTCATATGTTAAAGTATCAGCTGCATATTATTGGCTTGCTTAAACAGAACATGAAGTTGACTCCTGATTGTGCTGAAAATAAGGATTTACAGGATTTTATGCATTCTGCTGAACAAGTTGGTAAACATACATTGCAATGTGGTTTTGATTCACTAGAGGCATCTTGCAGGGCTGTGGTAACTGAGTCTGTACTTAGAAGGCATGCTTGGCTTAAGGAGCAATCCTTGCCAGATCATGTTAAAGCAAAATTACTGGATGCTCCCTTAAATCAGGGCTACCTGTTTGGCAACAAGGCAGAAGAAGTTCTTAAAAAGATGGAGGAAAAAGCTAAATCTATGCAAACTGTTAAAGATTTTTTACAAGTACAACCTCCAAGATTTAGTAGGCATTGGCCTTCTAAGAATTGGTCCTTCCTGCCTCTTCCAGACCTTTTCAGTCCAAACCCAGATCCAGCAGAGCACTCAGGCTTCAGTCCCAGGGGATGCACAGGACTAAGCATTGGGGGGCCTCCACTTCCAAATTTGGGAATAATAAAACCCCTCCCTATGGTAAACTGTCTTGATTACTTTTTTTTAAACTTCCAAGCACTTCTCAACTGACTGCCCCTTTTGGGGGGGAAAGATTGCTCTTCATGCAAAGAACTGGGGATTCATTACCCAGGGCAAATAGATTTTAATTATAGTGTCCCAAGGATACAGATTTCACTTCCACACATCAACTCCAAGCGGTGGGCCGGGTCTACCTCCAAAGCAGTGGGCAGAGGCCCAAAAACGAGTACTCTCTCCCTTAAGCATAGGGGCGATTCAGTTGCTACCAGAAGAGAAAAAGGGACAAGGTTTCTACTCGAGATTTTTCCTGGTACCGAGAAAAGACAATTCAGGGTGTCCTATCCTGGACCTGCCTACTCTAAACACCTTTTTGGTGATTCCAAAATTGAATATGCTAACTCTTCACCAGTTGCTTCCTATGCTAAGCAAAGATGCCTGTTTGGCAGCACTAAATTTACAGGAAGCATAGCTGCACATCCCAATCAGGGAATCTTGCAGTAGATACCTACACTTCAAAGCAGGCTACACGCAATATCAGTTCTCTGCACTGCCCTTTGGCTTATCTACTGCGCCCAGGGTACTCACAAAGTGCCTAGCTCCAGTCATTGCATTTTGCAGGCAAAGAAATATTCAAATATACCAATACCTGGACGATTGTCTAATTCAGCCAGAAAACCAGGACATACTTTTGAATCATCTGGCTAACGTGTCTGGAGTACACCATAAATGACAAGAAATCAGACCTGGTACCCTGTCAACAAATTATATTCCTGGGAGCAAGCTTGAATACAACTTCCCAGATGGCTTTCCTCACGCCAGAGAAACAAATTCACTTGACAACCTACTTCAAACAAGTGGTCACAAAAACCCTGCTATCTGCAAGGCAAATACTACAAGCCATGGGGTTCATGGTCTCCTACATTCTTCTAATTACATATGCAAGACTGCATATGAGGAAACTTTAATGGTATCTAAAAAGCCTATGGTGTCAACATTCTCAGGATCTAGAAGCAATGATTCCTATCATTCCTTGTCTACGCCTAGAGTTCCTTTGGTGGGCAGAGGCCTGCCACCAAAACAAGGGACTACCATTCACTCTACACTGCCGCCCAAACCCTAGCAACAGATGCATCAGACTATGCATGGGGGTGCACCTGGCAGGGAAGTGCATTCAGAGCAAATGGAACCCAATTCAAATGCACCTTCACATCAATCATAAAGAAATGTTAGCTGTACAGAATGCTCTCACAGCCTTCAAGGACTACATTCTTCCAGGACAACTAATGGTAAAGACGGACAACACCACTGTTATGGGGTACATAAACAAGTGGGTTGGTACACATTCTTACCCCCTCTGCAGACTAGCCATGGCATTATGGAGCACAGCCTTGAGCTACCAAGTACATCTACAAGCTCAATTCCTGCCAGGAAAACTAAATACACTGGCAGATGGACTAAGCCGAACCCTCATGGGCCCACTCGAGTGGAAACTGGAACCAAGGTTTTCAACATGTTGACAAGCAAATAGGGGAGCCCAGATATAGACCTGTTTGCCTCCACCCAGAACTATAAATTGGAAACATTTTGTGCAAGGACTCCCCACAGACAAGCTTGGAAATTGGATGCTCTGTCCTTCAGCTGGAAAACCTATCTGTTTATGCCTTTCCTCCTCTGCCTTTGCTCTCCAAAGTACTACTAAAGATCAAACAAGACAAACCAAGGATGATTCTGATTGCATCAGCCTGGCCATGCCAGCACTGGTACTCCCTCCTGCGCAGTGTGTCACTGTTGGCCCTTTGGCACCTGCCTCAGAATCCTATCCTGCTGTCTCAGCAGGAGAACCAGATTCTGCACCCTCAGCTTCAAACACTAAACCTAGTAGCCTGGCTAATTTCCTAAGCTCTCCTTTACCATCCCTCAGTAAACTAGTGATGGGTGTCATTTTAGAGGCAAGGAGGCCTAGTACTAGAAAATCTTATCCTGAAAAATGGAAAAGATTCTGTGCCTGGAACCAGTCTCAAAGGATGAGCACAGCAGTGCCCATTTTACCTCAGATTTTACAATACTTAACTGAGATGCTTCCCAAGGGCCTGTCTTTTTCCTCAATAAAAAATTCACACCTCAGCTATTTCAGCTCATTATAACACAGAACCTCCCCTCTCCTCTCTTCCACTGCTCAAGCAGTTCCTCAGAAGGGCCAAAAAATTTAAGACCACCCAGGAGAGCTCCAACTCCAGCCTGGGACCTTACCTTTATATTGGAGAAATTCACCCTTCCTCCTTTCGAGCCAGCTGCTACTGCAGATTTAAAATTCCTTTCTTGGAAAACAGCATCCCTTTTAGCCATCACTTCATCAAGAAGGGTATCTGAATTACAGGCCCTTATGGCAGTGGGGCCTTTCATCATCTTTCATGTGGACAGGGTGTCCCTCAGGACCAATCCCTCTTCCATGCAAAAGGTGGTATCCAGTGTGGCCTTTAATCAGTCCATTCATTTGCCTACCTTCTTTCCTAATCCACAGAACAAAGGGAAATGGATACTGCACTCCTTAGATGTGCACAGACAATTTAGATTCTACTTGGACAGGTCTAAACCTCAAAGGAAATCTGAACAACTGCTGGTGGCATTTGCTGCAGGGACAAAGGGACAGGCTATTTCAAAGCGAACTATCTCCAAATGGATAGGCCATTGCATTCATTTCTGCTATAAGCACCATGGAAAATCTATCCCACAGGGGATCAGATCCCACTCAACCAGGGCTGCATCTACCTCTACAGCCTTTCTCCGAGGCGTACCTACCAGGGACATCCTAGAAACTGCTACCTGGAGTTCTGTACATACTTTCATCAAGCATTACCATTTGCCAATTTTCTCTAAATCCAGAGCTGGCTTTGCCACTACAGTTTTGCAGGGCCTTATAGCTGGTCCTAATGCTATCTAAATTCCTCCTCCCACCCTTAGCTTTGGGAATCTACCCAAATGTAATGACTGCAACAGTGAAACATGAAGAACATAGTACAGTTGTGTACACTTACCATAAATGTAGATGTTCGAGTGTATTCACTGTTGCAGTCCTGATTACCCTCCCTCCAGCCCCCTGACTTCGTTTGTCTATCCCTTTTCAATGCTTAAAAGCTTTTTGGTGTATTTGCTTTTTTGTTTGAGGTATAACCTTGTATATTTATAGATTTAATTGCTTCCCATTAGGGGGGCACCTGCATCTGGGGCAAGAAAAACTGATGTAATGACGTCGGCTGCATGTTTTATACCCCTGACGACCTGACGTCATGGAAGAAGAGACAGCAGCCAACACAGGACCCAAGACTTTGTTAATCAGGCCGACTGTGGGCTATACTTGCAAGCAGATAGCCATAATGTAATGACTGCAACAGTGAATACACTCAAACATCTACATTTATGGTAAGTGTTCACAAATGTAGTGTCTATAATTTTTAAGATAGCTTGCAAGTTCACTCTTAAGTAGGAGCATTGTTTTTCCTGCTGTTAGCCAGGTTGGCGTCTGTTCAGAGTGCACATATAAATAGTTTTTGCTCATGGCTAAATCTTCATGCAAAGCTGTTAATACTTTCAACCAGAAGTTAGGTACTGCATCTGGGCCTGATGTTTCCAATTAGAGGCTTTTCTTAACTTTGTTTCAGTCTCTCTGACTGTTACTTCATCCCATTTCATATCCTGTATCTTTGAACTTCTTATACTTTTTTTACTTCTTCTCTCCATTTAGCATCTTTATGTTCCACAAGGATCTTCATAAATATTTCTCCAAAATGTATCTATTTCTTCTTTTCTTGTGGTCTTTCAATTCCTTTTACCTTGTTTCCCAGTTCTGTTTAAAACCTTTTGGGGTCATCAATAAATTGCTTATTTTGTACTTTTCCTTTATATTTATCTGTGTATCTTGTAACTTTTTCTGCCTGTGCTGATATTTTTCTTTTATTATTTGCAATAGTGCATGATAGCTCCTGATCCATTGTAATATTGCGCATTGTATTTTTCACATCTATCTTTGAGGATTTTTATATGTTCCCTCTTCTATACTCCTCTAACACTGACACTTCTTGTCTTAACTGCTTTATAGTTTTTTGTATTCAGTAATTCCATGATGGTATTCAATTTCTCCCCTTCCTTTCCCTTACTACCCTGTGTTCTTGGGGTAGAATTTTATCTGTTATTAATTTAAACTCAGTTCCCATTAATTACCACATCGATGTGAGCCCACTGAACACTGAAGGCATTATAAGAGATCTGGGGACAAAGTTTGACAGCAACCTCTCCTTCGACCACCACATTGTCACTGTGGTCAGAAAGTCCTTCTATGTGGCACATCTCACTACCAAGGGTTTTGCATCCAGGAAGAAAGAGGTCATCATCTCTCTCTACTCTTCCCTCATTATTCCAGTCATCGAGTATAATGCCCCATTTGGCATGTACGTGACTAGACACATGCAGCTGCTAGAATGACCACAAAAGTACTTCATGAAGAGGATCCTAGGCCTTAAAGACATGTTCTACAATGACAGACTCAAAAAACTCCAGCTATTCTCTGTCTCATATAATTCTACTAAGAGGCGATCTCTGCTTAACTTACAAGGCCATGTCTAACCCAGCTCTGTTAGAAATGCTACATCTAAAGAAATCCCAATCCCTCTGCACCACACGCTCCAGAGACCTCAACCTCATTACCACAATCAGCAGAACATGCTGGAGGGGCAGGTTCATAACCCAGAGACTGCCCATGCTCTGGAATAGATTTCCCATACATGTCAAGCAGAGCACCTTACTGGCCCTCTTCAAGAGAAATTTTGATGAGTGGATGGGAAATAGAAAGTCCACCCCGAGGATCACTCCAGTGGCTGTACTTGACAGAGGCACTGGGAACTAACATTGGGCAGCATGATGCCAGGGCACTTCTATGGGCTAGGCTTCTAAAGGCTCTAGGGCCATTAGCCAAGTACACACCTATGAACATATCCTGTTTACTTCTGTTATATCACATGGATCTCTGTGGACAGTTCTAATTACTGTGTTCATTTGTTTTATCAAACTTCTGGCTTTTTTAGGGTTTATTGACTTCAGTCTATTTCTTTCATTGGTCTTAATATGTCTGTCTCTAATAAATCAAGCAACAATTCTCTAACCTCATTTTCTTCTAAACTGAGGACACATTTTTTGTTCTCCATTTTCTGCGGGCGTTCTGTAGAAAGTTCTATAGCATCTTTCTGTGACACATTCTGTTCAGTTTCTTCCTGTGTCATCCATTCCTCTGTCATATGAGGACTCACTGGCATATCACTCCTCAACATTGACTGCTCCAGATTTACCATAGTTTCCTGTTCCTTCCCTTTCTGTCCAACTTCAGGTGAACGTTTATACTGGTTTCCTGTGGAAGGCTCCAAAATATCTTCATATAGCAACTGATCAGTTGCTTCCTATTGCACTGGTTTCTCTTTAATTTGGATGTCTGTTGCTCTATCCTGGTTTGGTGCTTTCTGAGTTAGATTTTCTACATTCAATCCTCCACTTCGCAGGTACTCCATAACCTCAGTTTCTGTTTCTTTAACCTCTCCATTACTAATCTTCTTTCCTTGTTTCTCTTCTTATTTTTTTGTTTGTGAAGTTTTCCATGTTCAGATTCTTTGCTTGTATTTCTCTTCAAATATCTTTGGTGCTGCTCTTTTTGGGGTTCAGGCACCTAGGCGGTGCAACAACCCACTCTGAGACAGCTGGATGTGGACACATGGCAGTATGGCAGTTTAGCTGCAGTGACAAATGCCTGCAGACAATTCCTTGTGGAAATAAAGGAACCCCCTGCACCCTAACCATAGGTGTGAGACACAAACCCCCTATGTGATATACACACTACACCCCCCTAGAAACCACCATGTGCAACTATCACTGTAACATGTGCCTATCATAGGATGCCAAGTGGGCATCAAAGTGGTAGAGTAAAACCTGTGTGCTGTGGGCAAAGCCTTTATTAACACAAAATGTAAAGTGATGTTTGAAGTGCTTGGTGCATACTAAACCCAGATATAATCATAACTTATAGAAATGTGCCACAGCACGGAGAAAATCCTGCACATCACTATAGTCACACTTATGTTGCAAGATGTGTTTTAGACGACGCTCCCTTACAGCAATAGCCTTCCTATGTGGTGTCACAGGCATCCCCCGCAACAGAGATTCTCGACTTGTATCTGTTAAGTTCTGTTCCTGTTGCAGGACAATCAAAAGGTCAGATAGCTGCACAGTAGGTCACCCCAGTAACACTTTCAGCCGACGATGCCATGCCTCTACCTGGTTATTAGTCCGCGGGAAATCCATGCCGGAGACATCACAAACATTCCAGAATCTCAAAGGGTAGGCTGATGATAGTCATTGCTGTGAAGAGCAGCGGGATGCATACTTGCGTGGTCGGCCTCGCACATAATGATGATCCAGGAATACGCCAATAGGCTGTGCACATTCAGGTAACGTAGCCACAATGTCCAAAAATGCAGGGGCAACATCTTCCACTAGAAGGAATGCCAACGCAATCAGCTTGCGTACGGCAATAGAAAAAGCAGTGTCCGTACCATAGAGGGCCACAAGGTCACAAGGTAGTTATGCTGGATCTGACGCCAAATGATCTGTGCAAAGTGGAAAAGTCACCCTTTCAGAATACTCTTAGGGAATGCCTTATGGCTGGCTCGGATCGCTGCCTTCTCAAAATCAGTCATTATATACTGTGGAGCCAGGGAACACTCCTGTTCTGCAGCCATACTCTTCAGTATCTCCCACATACTGTTGTATGCAGACTCTGACTTCCTTGTCATGAGACAGTACATCAGGGGGACAATCCTTGTTGAGGTGGGGGTCCCAATACAGCCATGTAATGTATACAGCTGACGACATATATCAGCCCATGTAGGGAAGGTGCCATCTCCAAGAATGATGTCAGAGCTACACAGATCACTTAGATTCTGTGATGTTGTAAGTAGAACCAAGGAATCAGTCCCATCCATATCAGATCTTCTACGGAGGATAAAGCTGCCACTATGGAGTGGACAGTGGCTGACATCAATATCTGCGAGTGTTACTGGAGGTGTGGTCATGGATGCCCGTGCCCTCTGACGTACCCTGGTTATGCTACGACGCAATGTGGCACGGCAAGGCATCTCCTGAAGTACATTTTCATCTGCTGTGCCTAGGACACTCTGCATCACCAAGCTTGGCAACTCATTGCCGGTTACTGCCCTCTGCCGCAGTTCTCCTCGCAGTGTAGCAACCTGGGCTATTGTTGCATCTGGCCTGTGCTGGTGAGGCAGTGATTTCAGCAGTTCCTCCCCCTCTTCCTGCCGAACAGTGATGGCACGACCTCTGCAGGCCTGTACTCTCTGCTCAATACATGCCCAGTACCGTTTAGGTGGCAATTCACGCTCCAGATGGTAGAGGTATCCCTCCACTACCAGCATCGGTTTGCCCCGTTGGCTGGGCACTGTGCTGTATCTGTTGCCAAGCTGACCAGGGCTATACAGGTACATAGATTCCATCATGGTAACACCACTTGTTGATGGCCTCTCAGTATCCATCACGGCAAGTGTAGCTGGGAACTGGATGTAGAGACGTCACTGCTACAAATCACTATCAGATGTTACAATACTTGCTATACACCACCCTGTGTTGGACCCTGCATTGTAGTGCTGCCTGCAACAGTTGACTGTGCAGTTGTCAGTACTGCACCTTGGTCTGACTACCTGTTGTGCTATGGAGACACTATATGCAGTTTACACACCCATGGGGCTAACAAATGTTTGTACTGTGGTAAGCATCTACACGGCCTGCTTTAAACACAGTTTCTAGGTGTAGTGTACATGTCCCCTTTAACTCCCAGTTGTCCCTGCTAGCCAATCAGGGTGTGGGGCCCAGTCTCAGTTTCAGTGACAGAGGTTACATAGGGAATTAGATCAGTGTTGCACCCTTGCCTGCCTGCATGCATGAGCCTGCTTACTTCTGTACCCCAGCCCCAGTAGACACTGGATGGGTCTTCCAGACCCTGCAATACACTCATGCTGCTGTGGACTAGGTGTGGGGTTGACACTCCTGTCTGACAGTGTTCCCCTGCTACAATGTTTCCCTAGGTTCAATGTTCACACCTGCCATTGCACTAGGGGGGCTGTACCAGAACAGATGCTGTGTGTTGCTGTCATGGCTTTACACCACTATGTCTGGGACATGGAATGGATTATTCCCAATACTAATTACCACTGGCACAGTATGTGTAAAGTGCTGTTACTTGTTTGGAACTGTTACTCTAACAGGTCCTACAGCAGCATGTGCTTTCTAAGGGGTGTGAAGTTTGAAACTCCTGTTTCTGTTGCACTCCACTTCATATGTGTGCTATTTCATTTGCATTACGTTTGCATACTTCAGGGTTACTATATTTATTCTGTAAATGTGGACTGTATTGACAGAGACATACTATATGCTAATGCGCATGTACAACGACTCTGCTGCATCTAGTATGGATTATATTCCCGACTTTCTGGCACTGTTTACTGTTCGGGTTTGTCTGGACTTCAACTGATCTACTGGTAAGTTGTTTCTTATTATACCTTTATTTATTTACCTGTGTACTGTGTATATGTGGGGCGTTTGTGCTTGTATGCTTTACTTTGGATTATTTCAGTTGACGTGTGATTTGAATTCTGCGCTTGTTTACTGTTTGGGTTTGCAGCGTACCTGCTTTAGGGGTTATCGCTATTTATGTGTTTTCATACCGACGTGGGTTCCAACGGCAGATCTGTATTTTGGCCGCACCGTTCTATGGTCTAGCGGTGCCGTGGCCTTCTTGTTTCTGCATTGTAGCTCACGGGCAATCGTCTCGCGATCTACACGCCGGAACCCCTCTTTTTGTATTGATCAGTTTTGCTTTCTCCTTTGCATAAATATTGCACCATATTCAATCTCTTTTTCTTTCCCTTGTCCTTATTTCTTCTTCAGATGTCTCCTGATCTTCCTGTTTCTCCTTACTTTGAAGGCTCATTCCGTCATGCTGTGATGTAACCTGTGTTAGACCTTCTACACCTAATCCTTCACTTCACAGGCACTCCGTAACTTCAGCTTCTATTTTTTAACTTCTGCTTTACTAATCTTCTTTTGTACATTCCCTCCTTGTGATGATATTTCTTTATTGTGAAATTTTCCATATCTGGATGCCTTTGCCTATATTTCTGTCCAAATATCTTTGGGGCTGCCTTTATTGTATTGATTAATTTGGCTTTCGACTTTCCATAAATATTGCACCATATCAAATCTCTCTTTCTTTCCCATGTCCATATTTCTTTTTTGGTTCAGTGTAGCTTTCTGGATGGGAAGGCAAATGTTAGACAACATTAGTAGAACAATGATGATGATCCAGAGGGAATCAGAATGTAGAAAAATCCCACTGTTGGTGGGTCTTGATGCAGAGCAATGATTCAACAGAGTAAGCTGGGATTTTTTGAGTTGGGCAATGGAAGCATTTGCATTCCCTGATACACTAATAAGGTTAATTAGGAGGCAGTGTGAGGGATAGTAGGCACAAATTAAAGTGTGAGGGCTCCTTTCTGATAAGTTGTATTTGAACAGTGGACCCAGGTAGGAGTTTCCTCTTGCCCGTTTCCCCTTTGTTATTTGCATTATATTTAGAGCCATTGGTAAAGAAAATAAGGTACTTAGAAATTCAAGGAAATAATTGGTATGGTAATCAAGAAAAGTTGGCTTTATTTGCCAACAATATTATTTTGTACCTGATAAAACCAAAAAAGGGCATCTCATTGCTGTTGAACATTCTTTGACAGTTTCACATCTTTTCGGGATATAAAATTAATGAATACAAAACAAAGGCCACATCTGTAAAGTGTGTGCCCACACACAAATTGGTTCAGCAGTACCCATACTTAAGTGGAACATGATAAATTGAAGTATTTACAAATATGGGTTAAAAAGGGTTCTGTTATGGTAACCAAGGACATGTGAGAAGAGACTAAACAAAAGATAATATAAAAACTGAGAAAATTGATGCTCTTGTGTATGGATAGCAAGATACAAGCAGTGAAAATATTTTTTTAGTTTCTTTAGATGTTTGTTTCACTGTTGCAGTCATTACATTTGGGTTATCTGCCTGCAGGTAGCCCTCAGCTGGCCTGAATACCAGAGTCTTCTGATTTGTGCGTCGGATGCTGTCGCTTCTTCCATGACGTCAGGTCATCAAGGGTGTAAAACATGCAGCCAATGCCATTACCCCAGTCTTTCTTGCCGTGCAGTGCCCGAAGCAAAAGCAGTTCACAAGTGCCGGTCAGCCAACTCCTGAAATTTTCGTTTTCGAGTTTCAGACATGAAGTCTTCAAAAAGATAAGTACCCTGTTGGGGATCCTTTTTTCTTGATCTAACCGATGTCAGAAAAAATTAACAATTGTCTTGCCTTTGGAAAGCAAATACCTCACGGAGATTTTCATTCTTACTGCATCACCTGTTTAGGCCCTGACCACGACGTCCCTCGCTGTCGGTTTTGTGCCTTGTTCAACACCTGAACTATTTGTCATTGGGCTATTTTTGTAGCTAAATACTTTTGTTCTCGATCTCTGTACTTCGATAAGCCATCCGACTACCAATCTCCCGAAAAAACTTAAGGATAAAGACAGAGACAGACCGCATAGGTCCAAAACTGCTGCCAACGTTTCCGATAAGCTAGTCACCAGTCCGCCAGTACTCAGTGAGGCGCTTTCGCAGCCCCTGATACCCGCTACTACAGATTTGCAGGCCTCTACTGAGACCCATTCGGTGTCCGGTATGCCGCGAGATGCTTGTTTGACTATGGAACCTGCGGATGTCTCTACCATGGATGGGTCCGGAGCTGCTGTGCAGGCACTGGCTTCTGAGGGTTTATTCAGGCCTACTGATTTTCATATCAAACCGACGACTTTGTTTCAAGCTAAAAATATCAAATTTCTCAGGCCTAAAGCTCGCACTAAGCCTAGAAAACCGATGACCAAAGCACATTCTCAGGCCCATATGCCTCAAAAACAAATGATTAGAATGACTGAAGACCTTATTACCTTAATTAGGGGAAGCCAGCCTTCCCCCTCTAAGAGACCTAGAACTGATTTTCTTTCTGATTCGGAATCTGATATCTCTGTTCCTTCTGACTACCAGGATTTACCCTTATCTACTTATGAGGATTCTGATGCAGAGGATTCCATTCTCTCTGCTTCCCTTCCAAAAGATTTTTCTTTTGGTGAAACCTTGCATACCCTTAGGGAGCATTTCCGCTGGGAAAGCCAGGACTATTCTCAATCCAAAAAGAGACTTAGGGAATTTTTAAACCTGCCTCAACACAGGCCTCTAGCTATCCCTCCTGTTCTGGAGATTGTACATGATGTTTTCTTGGAATCCAGCCTTACCCCAGACACTTTGCCTCCCACTCCCAGGAAACCTGACAGATACTACAGAGTACCTGACTCTCACAAATTACTTTTCAAGAATCCTACTGCGGATCCAGAGACCATTTCCCAAGCACCAAAGGCATTAAGGCTACTACTGCCAAAAATCCTACCCCTTCTGATAGGGATTCTAGAGCTTTAGACAGATGGGTAAAAAGGTATATACTTCTGCCACTTCGGCCATTAGGGCTTTACATTGCCACTTTTGTATAATAAAAGTATCAGCAGCATATTATGGGCTTAAATAAACAGAAAATTATGTTGATTCCTGACTGTGCTGAGCACAAAGATTTACAAGACTTAATGCATTCTGCTGACTAAGTAGATAAACATACTTTGCAATGTGGTTTTGATGCTTTAGAAGCATCTTACAGGGCTGCTGTCACTGGGTCTGTACTTTGAAGGCATGTTTGGCTTAAGGAACAAAACCTGCCAGATCATGTTAAAGCTAAATTACTGGATGCACCCTTACACCAAGAGTGCCTTTTTGGCAACAGAGCAGAAGTCCTCAAAAGGATGGAGGAAAAAGCTAAATCTATGCAAACTGTTAAAGATTTCTTACAAGTACAGCCACCTAGATTCAGTAGGCACTGGTCTTCAAAGAACTGGTCCTTTCCAGTTCCTTCCAGGCCTTCTCAGTCCAAACCCAGGAACAGCAGACCACCAAGACTTCAGTCTCAGGCTATGCACAGATCTAAGCAGTGGGGGCCCCCACTTCCAAAGTAGGGAGTAGTAAGCCTCCCCCCATGGAAAAATGGCTCAGTGACTTATCCTTACCCCTACTAAGCCTTGCTCAACTACTTGCTCCCTTAGGAGGAAAGCTCGCCCTGCATGCAAAAAACTGGGAACTCATTACTCAAGACAAATGGGTTTTAAACAGTTTCCCTAGGATACAGATTCCACTTCCACTCACTCCCAACCCCAAGTGGATGGCCAGACCTTCCCCCATACCACTGGGTGGAGGCCCAAAAACAAGTGCTCTCTCTCCTCAGTATCAGAGCTATGGAAACTGTTCCAGCAGAACAAAGAGGACAAGGCTTTTATTCAAGACTGTTCCTGGTTTCCAAAAAAGAGAACTCCTGGCGTCCTATCCTGGATCTTTCTATTCTCAACACATTTCTGGTGGTTCCAAAATTCAAAATGCTAACTCTTCAGCAGCTTCTTCCTATGCTAGCCAAAGATGCCTGACTGGAAACTTTAGACTTAAAAGAAGCTTACCTGCACATCCCAATAAGGGAATCCTGCAGAAAATTCCTACGCTTCAGGGCAGGCTCCATGCACTATCAGTTCTCTGCTCTGCCCTTTGGTTTATCTACTGCGCCCAGGGTGTTTACAAAGTGCATAGCTCCTGCCATTGCATTTTGCAGGCAGAGAAATATTCAGATTTACCCATATTTGGACGATTGCCTGATTCAGGCAGAGAGTCAGGACTTGCTTTTACAGCACCTGACATTTGTAAAGAGACTTCTCTGACTTCACTGGGGTACACCATCAATGAGAAGAAATCACACCTATTACCCTGCCAACAGATTGTATTCCTGGGAGAAAGCTTGAACACAACTTCCCAGATGGCATTCCTCACTCCAGAGAAACAAGTTCATTTGACAACCTACTTCAGACTACTGGCCACAAAAACCCAGCAATCTGCAAGAAAAATCCTGCAAGCCCTGGGGTTCATGGCCTCTTGCATTCTGTTAATTCCATATGCAAGACTGCATATGAGGAAACTTCAGTGGTACCTGAAAAGTCTATGGTGTCAACATTCTCAGGACCTGGAAACAATGATTCATATTATCCTTTGTCTAAAGGCAGAGTTCCTTTGGTGGGCAGAGGCCTGCTACCACAACAAGGGACTCCCTTTCACTCTGCCCCCTGCCACCCTAACAACAGACGCATCAGACTATGCATGGGGGGCTCACATGGCAGGGCAGTGCATTCAGGGCAAATGGAACCCAAAACTGATGCACCTACATATCAATCATTAAGAAATGTTAGCTGTACAGAATGCTCTAACAGCCTTCAGAGACCTTATTCTTCCAGGACAACTATTGGTAAAGACAGACAACACCACAGTTATGTGGTACATAAACAAACAGGGGGGAACCCATTCCTACCCACTCTCTGCAGACTAGCCATGGCTCTGTGGAACACAGCCTTGAGCTACCAAGTGAACCTACAAGCTCAATTCCTGCCAGGCAAACAAAATTCACTGGCAGACAATTTAAGCAGAAATCTCATGGTCCCACATGAATTGAAACTGGAACCCAAAATATTCAAGCTCTTGAGGAACAAATGGGGAACTCCAGAAGTAGACCTGCTTGCCTTACCTCAGAACTACCATTTGAACAAATACTGCACCAGAACTCCCCACAGTCAAGCTTGGAAAGTGGATGCCCTGTCCTTTACATGGGAAAGCCTCTCAGTTTATGTCTTTCCCCCTCTGCCTGTCCTTTTGAAGGTTCTACTAAAGATCAAACAGGAAAAGCCAAGGACAATACTGATTGCACCACACTGGCCACGCCCGCACTGGTACCCCCTTTTGCGCAGACTGACAGTGCTAAAACCTTGGCACCTGCCTCAGACCCCTTCCCTGCTGTCCCAGCAGGTGGGCCAGATTCTGCACCCTCAGCTTCAAACCCTGAACCTTGCAGCCTGGCTAATTCCCTGACCTCACCTCCAGCAACCCTCAGTAAGCAGGTGCTGGATGTCATTTTTGAGGCAAGGAGGCCTAGTACTAGAAAATCTTATTCAGAAATGTGGAAAAGATACTGTTCCTGGAGCCAGGCTCAGGGGATGGGCACAACGGTGCCCAGCTTACCTCATATTCTAGATTATTTAACAGAAATGCTCCACAAGGGCCTATCTTTCTCTTCAATTAAGATTCATGCCTCTGCCATATCAGCACATTATAATACTGACCCACCCCTCTTCTCTCATCCCCTGCTCAAACAATTCCTTAGAGGGGTCAAAAGTTTAAGACTGCCCAGAAGGGCTCCTACTTCAGCCTGGGACCTTAACTTTGTATTGGAAAAACTCTCTTTTCCCCCTTTGAACCAGCTACTACAACAGAGTTGTAATTCCTTTCTTGGAAAACAGCTTTACTTCTTGCCATCACTCCAGCAAGAAGAGTGTCTGAGCTGCAGGCCCTCATGACAGTGGAACCCTTCATCATCTTCCATGTGGACAGGGTTTCCCTCAGGACTAATCCATCCTTCATGCCCAGGGTGGTGTCTAGTGTGGCTCTAAACCAGTCCATTCATTTGCCTACTTTTTTCCCTAATCCTCAGAATAAAGGGGAAAGGATACTGCATTCTCTGGACATACACAGACAGCTTAGATTCTATTTGGACAGGACTAAGCCTCTCAGAAAATCTTACCAGCTGCTAGTTAGCTTTGCTGCAGGGGCAGAGGGGAAGGCCATTTCAAAGAAAACCATTTCCAAATGGATAGCACATTGCATCCATTTCTGCTACAAACACCATGGAAAACCTACCCCACAGGGGATAAGAACACATTCCACCAGGGCTGCATCTACCTCTACTGCATTTCTTAAAGGAGTCCCTACCAGGGACATCCTGGAAGCTGCAACCTGGAGCTCTGTACATACTTTCACCACCTGCCTATCTTTTCTAAATCCAGAGCTGTATTTGCCACAGCAGCTTTACAGGGCTTTATTGCTAGCCCTAATGCTCTTTAACTACCTCCACCCTTCCTTAGCTTTGGGAATCAACCCAAATGTGATGACTGCAACAGTGAAACACGAAGAACACTTACCGTAAATTTTTCCTTAAGTAGATGGAAGATGTTGGAGGTATAATGTGGAAGAAAGAGGTAACTGGGATTATATGCTTTGGGAGTGTAATGAGTTGGCATACTTTAGAAATTCCCTACAGAGTGCTTTGTCACAAGTATTGGGTGGAGAAGTGGATATAACTAAGGAAAGGATTTTTTGAGCTGGGATACAGGTTCTGAATTTCCTAGACAAGGTAAGGCTTTACATTTAATTCTGGTGGCTGTCAAAAAAAGCAATTACTACAAAATGGAAGTCAAAGTCTAAACCAGCTGTATTTGAAGTAGTGATTATTTTAACAGAGGTTAAAAAAAACTGAAATTGGGATCTTTAGAAAAGGGTAGGAGCAAATTACATAGAAAAAATGGAAATTGGAAGAACAATACTCAGAGAATAATGTTTTGGGCGGTGTTCCAAAGACCAAATTACTACTATAACAGGTAAATAAATGCAGTCTAGGGGTCATGCTGCTCAACGCTAGAAGTCTAAATCTCAAGATGCACTCGCTCGAAGCACTCCTCAAAATGGAGAACATCAACATTTGTGCTGTAACGGAGACCTGGTTTAAAGCAGCAGAAAGCACCCCTGCACTACCAGGCTATAACCCATTCCACACCTTTCAGCTCCAGAACATGGACTGAAGCTCCAAAGGTGATGCTGTCTCCATATTCATAAAGGATATGCACACCTCCAGACTAGTAGCCCAGCATAACACATTTGAGATACTCCAGGTACAACTAACATTGGTTAAGACAGCGATTCAGGTCGTAGCCTGCTATAGGTCCACCAACCATGTCCAAAGACTTTCACTCCTAAGCACCCTGGAAACTATTAAGATCCAACTCAACACTCTCATACTAGGTGACTTCAACAACCCCTTCATCAACTGGGAAAACTACTCATGCACCAGTGCACTGGCCCAACGCTTCATGGAATTCATCATTTCCAATGCCCTGGACCGGCTCATTCTTACCTCCACTAGATGAAGCAACATTCTGGACCTGGTTATTACTAATATGGGCAGCTGTTGCTCTACACCAATAGTCAATTCCTCACTGGTTAGATCCGACCACAAACTAATCACCATGGAAATCCACATCTCACCCAAACCCCCACAAAGATATCCACCATGAAAAACTTCTCCAAAGATGACTTTGGACTCCTAAAAACAAGTGGCTAACTTCACAGCACCCATGCCAATAGAAAATAGATGTATGACTGCTGAATCATACACCAGTGCACTGTACGAACACGTACATAAATGCATGGAACTAGCCATACCCAACAGAACCAAGACGCTCTCCTCCAAAACAAGAAAGCCAATCTGGTGGTCCCCTGCCATTAATAAGCTCTACAACAGAAGGAAGAAACTGTTGCAGAAAAAGGTGAAGTCCCAAGACTGGAAAAATTCCCTTATTAGCCTCAACAGAAAGTTGAGATCCCTCATCAAAATCTTCAAAGCCAGCTTTGAAGGCAGAATTGAGGCAGACACTTAAAACAACCACAAAGCCCTCTATAGTTATATCAAGAATCTCACAATACCCAGATTTGCTCTGAGTTATTGCACAATGGTACTTCCTATACTGAGCCAACAGATATTGCCAACATACTGGCCAACAGATTCAATGCCAACTTTACCCCTCCACCCCCTAAAAGACCAATCTCAGTGCTGGAAGAATGCCAGGCACCCAGCATTACTGCAGCACAGGTTAAAGCTACATTATCCAAGGCCAAGAATACAGCTTCCATGGGACTCAACAATATCCCTGGCTGTGTTCTACATGAATTACAAAGTGAACTGGAACTACATCTGTGTGCCCTGTTCAATCACAGCCTCACCTCAGGCTTTGACCCTACCGAATGGCGCACTGCTACAGCCATCCCTCTCCATAAAGGAGGAGCGACTACAGACCCTGGAAATTATTGCCCCATTAGCCGACGAGTCTGATATGTAAGGCTATGGAGCACATAATCATGGAATCTCCAAACTCTAGATCCCACATAATTTGGTTTTGTGAAAGGTAGATCATGCCTACTCAACCTGGTTGACTTCTTTGAGTCAGTCACCAGAGTTGTGGATCATACAGCCTACCTCTATCTGGCCAAGACCTTTGATACCATTCCTCACTCAGAAATTATTGATAAACTCACCAAACTAGGCATCAACCCCTATATCATTAGGTGGGTTGCAAACTGGCTCACAGATAGAACCACCACCACCACCACCATCATCATCATCATCATCATCAGCCCCCTTTTTCCCCATTTTTCTACATGAGGTCGGGGTATTGTGTTAAATGTCGCCAACTCTCTATATTCAGTGCCACTCTCCTGCCTTCTTCAACACTCATGCCTGACTGTTGCAGATCTTTCACACAATCCATCCGCCTCTTTTCTGGACATCCTCGCTTCCTCTTACCTTCTTCCTGTCTGTCACAAATCTTCCTCACCAGATTGTCTTCTACTTATCTATACGTGTGCCCAAACCATCATAATCTGTTCTCTTTGATCTTTCCTGCAATTGGAGCTACTTTGGCTGCTGCTCTTATGTCTTCATGTCTTCATCTGTCCCACAGTGTGCATCCTACCACCTCTCTCAGGCACTTCATTTCCATCACCTCTAGCTTCTTCAACAGTTCTGCCTTTACTGCCCAGGTTTCTATACCATATGGTAATAATGGTCACACCACTGTCTTGTACACCTTACTTTTCAACTTCTTTGACATTCTTCTGTCATAGACTACACTTGATACTCTATGCCAGTTGGCTGCAGCCCCTCTGATTCTAGCTTTGACCTCTTCATTCAGACTACCGTTCTCCTCAACTGCCCCTCCCAGATACTTGAAGCTGTTTACCTGTTCCACTATCTTCCCTTCTATCTCTGTTCTCAGCTTCTTCTGATTGCCCCAATTTGCTACCATTACCACAGTCTTATCTGTGATTAATTTCGTCTTGTGTGCCTTCAGATTTGCATTCCATTCTCCTGTCCTTTGCTGAAGTTCTAGCTCAGAGTCTGCTTGTACTGCCACATCGTCATCATACAGCAGCTTTGTTGATCCGTACCCTCTAACCTGTTTGCTACTGTAGTCCATCACCAGTATGAACAGCAGTGGGCTCAGAGATAGACCCTGATGTACACCCACTCCCAATGGGAACCCCCCTGTGATACTTGAGTCACTGGGTCCTTGTACATAGCCTGCACTAATTCTCCCAATGTTTCTGGGACTTCAAACCACCGCAGTATTGACCAGATCAGCTTTCTTGGGACCTTGTCATATGCTTTCTTCCAGTTTAGGAATGCCCAGTTGGACTCTCTCCTCATCTCTAGCTTCTTTTCAAGTATCTGTCTCGGTGCAAACATTGGGTCAGTTGTGCTGCATCTGATCAGAATCCAAACTGCTCATCTCCCATATTACATTCTACCACTCTGCATATCCATTTATCAATCACCCCCTCCAGAATTATTTTTGGATGTCCCCTTTGTTCTTGTACACTGGCATGAGTATGATTATTCTCCAGTAATCTGGGATATGCCTTTCTCTCCATGCTGCTATTAGTACCCTCAGGAGCCATTTTCTCCCCTATCTCACCCAACATCCTTATCATATCTGCTGTGACTTCATCTAAGCCTGCTGCTTTCCCTGACTTTCCTCTTCCTTAGTGCTGTTCTTACTTCTTCTAGGGTGGGCTCCTCTTCTTCTCTCATCATAGGATGTTTTTGGGGCAGTGCAACTTGTGTGGGGTTTTCTTCATTCAGAAGCTGCTGGAAATACTCCTTCCATCTGCCTTTGATGTCCTCTGGACTGGTGAGCAGGTTGTTGCTGGCATCCCTTATGAAGGGTGTCTGACTATCTTCTTTGTCTTTCTGTCTTTGCCTTGCAACCTGATATAGTTTCTTTGTGCCCCTTACTGAGTTACTTTCCTGACGTTGGTACATTGCCTCTGATGCCCTATTCTTTGCTATTGCAATTTCTTTCTTAGCTTCTTTTTTAGCCAACCAGTAGCCCTTCCAAGCCTGGTCAGTCTTTTCTGTCTCCCTCTTCTTCCTGCACTCCTCCTTTCTTTTGATGACTTCCCGCACTTCTGCATTCCGCCACCAGCTTTCCTTATGTACCTTATTTCCATACCTGGCTCGGCCACATATTCTTTCTGTAGTCCTAACACATGCTGTTTTTAGGCGCTGCCATTCTTCTTCAACTCCACCTATTTCCTCCTTTTCTTGGGGTGCTAGAGCCCTGAGTAATTCCTTGAACTGTTGTACTTTCTCTCCACTCAACTTCCAGGTCTTCAGCCTGGTCTCTGTTGACCTTAGAGCCTTCTCTGACTACTGCTTGCAGCTGATTGCGGCAACTAGTGGTTTATGCTGTGGGCCGACTGTTTCACTGAGGATGACTTTGCAATCATACTTACTGTAGCTCGAGAGCTCATTACTGGCTCGAGGCTACCCCTTATCCTAGAATGCCCAGCGCCAGCTACCCAGATCTCGTTTGCCGCTTTAGCTGCGAGGTTGCTAGCAATACTGGCTCAGGCTTAGTATAATTTTTTTTTGTCTCTTTTAAACTCAAATATTGTGCTAAAGTTTGATATAATTCTTCTTTTGTAGTAGTTTGTAAGTTTCTTTTACTGTAAACCCCCTTATCTCGTCCTTGTGCTTTACTTTTGTGCTGTGTTGGCCATCGCCCCTTAGTCGCTAGGCCTTCTGTTATTCCCTGAACTCATTTAACTTAGAGAGTCCCCGCCCCCCTTAAGGACAGACATTCAAGTTAGAGGCTCTCCTTTAAGGTCTTTATTAATTTAAATTTTTCTATAGTAGTTTGACTTTTACTAAAATGTCTAAGGAAGTTAAAACCTCTAGTTTTAAAAAGTGTGACTCATGCTGTCAGAAGATGTCTCTGACAGATGGGCACACTAGTTGTGTTTATTGCTTGGGGGCTGTGCACCTGCAGGACTCTTGTTCTGTTTGTCATGCCTTTAGTCCAAGGGTCCTGCAGGAGTGGAAAAATGAGCTTATCCTCCGTGGATTATTAAAACAGGATTTTCCGGCTAAAGCATCTCAGCCAGTGAAACCTTTGAAACCAGTCAAGCCATTGGCTCCTTGTTCGGAACCGACCTGTGAGCTTGACAAACCAAGTGTGTCAGTGCCGGCTGGCACCGACAAGACTACCCCTCCGTCAGCACCAACTGTTACGTCAGAGCCATCTCAGAGCCACAAAAGAGCTAGGTCTCCTTCTTTGGTGCCGATTCCCTCGCTGCTGCAGTCACCATTACTCCAAAGCAAGTCCAGTCATCGCTCATCTTCCCACTCCTCTTGATCCTTGAGGTTATTGGATCAGGATGTGGCGAGAGTGGTTAGTAGGTTGCTTAAGTCACAGGCCCTTGCTAAAATGCTTTCGAGCCCACCTCAGCAGGTTTTGGCTCCAACCGCTTTGATTTTGATTCCTCCTCCAACTATACTTAGTTCGGAGCCAGAGTCCATGGATGCTCCGATAGTGGTTCCTTCGGCTCCGATGACATCCTCATCGGCTCCGTTGGCTCCGATTACCTTGATTCTTCCTCCCATCGAGGTATCTGCGCGCTGAAGCTCTCTCATCAGCTCTGAGGGGGGAAGTGGCATCGGACCCTTGTCCGACCGTGCTCTCCCTCTCAGAGCGTTGGCTCAGTTGAGCTCAGCTCCCACATCAGCCTTGGAGCTATCGCCCTCGGCACAGGGTGGTATTCCTGCCTCTTCGGAGCTGGAGTCCTCCTTGTGTCGAGACCGTGACGCTTTCGAGGTCATGCAGAGAGTGCTGTCCCCACAGACGGCTCCACTATCAGTTCCATCGGCTCTGTGCCCCTCGGTGCCTGTGACAAACTCTGCTCCTCCTCCAGCCCCAAAGCATAGGGAACCTATGCCCCAGGACACCCCATTGGGTGAGCCCTCTTCTTCCGAAGCCTCTTCAGAGCATTCTGAGCAGGCTCCTCAGAAGAAAAAGTGCAAGAGGAATTACCTAGACTCCCCTGAGTCTGTCATCTGGATGAATCAGAGGGGTCCCCAAGGTCCCCCTCTGCAGATGTTTCCTTTTTGGACATCCTTGAGATTTTCAGGCAGAGGTGTAGTTGGACTTCCCTAGCCCCCTCCAATGATGAGTCTGTATACCTGGATGCATTTGGTTCCCGACCTTCCACCTCCTGGGTGTCAGCGCCTTTTGATCCACTCATATCTGTAATGTCTCGATAGGTTTGGTCAGCTCCAGATTACATGGAATCTATCCCGAGGAAACTCAATAAATTCATCACAGCTCCCCAAGACAAACAAAACTAAAGACAAACTAAAGGTGTCCCAGTTGATGCCATGGTGGTAGCAGCAGCCACAAAGAAAGAGTTAGCTGAAACCTCCTCATCTGATCATCCACCAAGTAAAGACTCTTGTAAGATGGACAGATCTGGGAAGCAAATGTTTTCATCAGCGACCTTCTCCCTTAGGTCCCTGAACTATCTTTCCCATTTTACTAGACTTCAGAGGGATCTCCTAAAAGAGCTTGGAGATACCCTACAAGATCCCACAGCTGAGGTAGCTTCAGCCAAGGTAGCTACTCAGCTTGTGACTCTCAATTCAATAGTCAACTCCTCCATGAGGCTTATTTCATATGTAGCTGATGGAGCGAGTAGAGCTGCAGGAACAGGAGTAGCTCTTAGGCGGCGTTCTTGGCTGCGGCTCTGTAAGTTTGCGGAACCTTTCAGAGTGTCCTTCACCAGTACACCCTTTGATGGCTCCTCTCTCTTTGGGCCTCAGGTGAAAGACACGCTTACCAGGTGCCAGCAGGAGGGCAAGACGCTCTCTGATGTTGGTGTCTGTTTTTCTACTCCTACCAGACCATACCCAAAAGGTCAGAAGGGTGGAAAGATGTAGTTTTGAAAATCCCAGGGACCCTTGCCTGATGCACGTGGTGAATTGTCCCCCAGGGACAGAGGGGGAAATAATAGCAATGGCAGACGCCGTCCTCATGGCAGAGGGGGTCCGCAAAATCAGGGTGACAGAGATACGTTCTCTTCCAAACCCTATCAATATCCCTGAAGGGATGCCCGACTGCTCAACTCTGGAGGCAGTCGGGGGAAGGCTTTGATTGTACCCAACCGCATGGCAAAATATTACAAAAGATAAATGGGTACTAGCCATTATATCTAGAGGTTACAAGATTCCCTTTCATCAACCCCCTTTTGTTTCAAAAAAATCCATCCCAGATGTTCCACCCAATCTAAGGGATCAGGCAGTCACAGAAGTTTCAAGACTGTTAGAAAAAAGAGCCATCCAGGAAGTCCCCGCAGACCAAGTAGGATCCAGAACTTACTTAAGATTCTTCTTAGTGCCCAAAAAGACAGGACTGGAGACCAGTTCTGGATCTCAGCAGGTTAAACAAATCTGTACAAAAAGAAAAGTTCCAGGTGGTAACACTGCAGTCCATTCTCCCCTTTCTGGGTCAGGACAGTTGAAAGTGCTCCACAGATCTTCAGGACGTGTACTATCATATAAAAATGGACAGACAGTCCAGGAGATTTTTACCCTTCTGGCTAGAGGCCAGTCATTACCAATTCAGAGCTGTGCCCTTTGGTCTTACCACAGCCCCCAGAGTGTTCACAAATGCATGGCAGTAGTCATAGTAGTAGTTTTCTAATAGCAACGCATATCCCTGGGACATCCAACGTAATAGCGGACAGGCTCAGCAGGGCTATCCTCATGCCTCACGAGTGGCCTCTGAAACAGGAAATTGTGGATCTTATTTTCCACAAATGGAGCCAGCCTTGCTGCGATCTCTTTGCCTCTCCCCTCAACAGCAAATGCAGCAGCTACTTCACCCTTGTTCCTCCTCCAGGTCAGACACCCAGGAATGCTCTAGTCCACGATTGGCCTCAGGGACTCCTTTATGCATTTCCCCCTTCCCCATAATTCCAAAAGTCATTCAGAAAGCAAAATCATTGGGTTGCAAAATGATCCTCATTGCCCCCTATTGGCCTCAACAGATTTTGTTGCCATTCCTTCACCCCCACCTTCTAGCTCACCCTTGGATTCTGGACCCAGTACCGGACCTATTGATTCATCAATCAGGCGGGCTACACCAATCCCTCCAATCTCTCAAGCTCACAACTTGGTTACTCCACTTCCAATCCTAGCCAGGCTCCCCAATATTTCCCCAGCAGTGTGTAATATTATTGTTTCCTCCCATAAGGCAAATACAAGGAAAGTCTATGCTAGCAAATGGAAAAGATTCTCTTACTGTGAAGAATCCAGGAATTTAGATCCTTTTACAGCTCCTGTAGATGAGATTTTGGATTTCTTAGCAGAACTGTTTTATTCTGGGACAGTGGCTGCTACCATCAGAGTACAACTAGCTGCCATTTCAAATTTCCATATTGAAGTTTCTAACTCCAGCATAATGTCTCACAAACTCTGTAAGGCCTTCATGAGAGGTACATCTCTACTTAGACCCCCAGTGAAAGAGCCACGTCCACCTTGGGATCTCAATTTGGTTCTTGCTACCTTGATACTGCCACCCTTTGAACCAGCAGCATCATGTTCCTTGAAGTTTCTCTCTTGGAAAAACTCTTTTTGTAGTTGCTATTACTTCTGCCAGACGTGTTTCAGAACTTCATGCACTATGTGTTCGCCCTCCATACCTAGTTTTCACAAAGACAGGGTTTCCCTGAGAACTAACCCATATTTTCTACCTAAAGATTGTTCAGACCACAATTTGAATTGATCCATTGAACTCCCTGTTTTTTCCCCTAATCATTCCAACAAGGCAGAATACAGATTACACCAATTGGATGTGCATAGACAACTGCGTTTCTATCTCCATAGAACTAAAGAAATGAGAAAATCAGATCAGTTGTTCCTTTCATTTGCTAACAACAAACAAGGCCTTCCAGTTTCTAAAGTAACATTGTTAAAATGGTTATCGGAAACCATCGTCCATACCTACCACTTGCGACAAAAAGATCTTCCAACAAAACCCAAAGGTCATTCAACCAGGTCAGTAGCTACTTCGGCAGCATTTCAGTCTAGATTGCCCATAGATTCAATATGTGCAGCAGCTACTTGGGCAGATCCCCATACATTCATTTCTCATTACAAAGTAGATGTGGTCTCCCGAGGCAGAGCTTCCTTTGGTTCCACAGTTCTAAAATGTCTGTTCCAATGAGACACCCAGGATTGAGGTGCTAGGGACGCTGTCCCATCCAGCAAGAATGAAGGTGAGATTGGACAACTTAACATAAAGAAGTTATGTACCTACCATAACGTTCCATGTTAGTTGTCCTTCATCTCGCCTTCCTTCTTGTGTCCCTCCCTCCTTCCCCCTTCCTCGAGGTTTGAGAGGAGTTTCTCAATGGTTTCACTGGCTAATTTGTTTTGTTATTAGTTGCTTCTCAACCAAACCATGACAATTAACTGTATATCCAGGTTTATTAATGGATTATCTTCTATAATTATGGGGAAGGGGGAAATGCATAAAGGAGTCCCTAAGGCCAATTGTGGACTAGAGCATTCCTGGATGTTGGTAACCCAGGCTGGGCAACTAGACACCAGCCAGCCAGTAGCTTATTGACCCAGGGCTGCTAGGCTTTATGGCGAGCCCACACTGGCCAATAGGGGCACATATACCCCTCCCACTGTTAGCAAGGGTCCCTGGTATGGGTCCGAGTAGGTCTGGTCCTCAACCCACTTATCACTGGTAACTACCCGTGCCCATTTTTGACGATATTAGTCAACATGACCAAATCACCTAGAGCCATATTTACACCGAGTGGCTAGCCCTGCTACGGCATGCAGTCTGTGATCCGTGTTTTCCTATCTTGAGGATACTGCACACCACAGTAGATGCCCAAAGTGGTTGGTCTGTACAAGTCTTCCCCCTATAGAGCACCATGTAGAGTCTGTGCTGCTACACAGCTCCATTCATCGGTGAATTTGAGATGCAAATGCTCATCTTTTTCAGACATGAGAACATGCAAACTCCAAACAAGTATTGGTTGGAGGTCAGGATCGAACCTTGTGCATGGGAGGTGAAGATCTTAACTACTAAGCCATCTGGTCCCACAGTGTGACAGTTGCAGACTCCAAGTCAGACTGCTGGACAGTCACGAGTGAAGTCCCACAGGGTTTGGTCCTGGGTCCTCTCCTGTTTGGCATCTACTTCTCAGAAGTCCAGACCAACACAGAGGGACTCTGGCCGACCAAGTCTGCAGATGACTGCAAGCTTGGAGCCATTATTAACTCCCCAAGTGATGCAGACATCCTACATAAAGGCCTCCCTGAGACCAATGACTGGTATCGAAATCATGGCCTTAAGCTTAATGCCAAAAATTGCTTCATCATCCCCTTTGGGAAAAACTCAGTTCCCTCTAATTACCACATCGATGGGAGCCCACTGAACACTGAAGGTGTTATAAGAGATCTGGGGACACAGGTTGACAGCAACCTCTCCTTCGACCACCACATTAGCACTATGGTCAGAAAGTCATTCTATGTGGCACATCTCATTACCAAGGGTTTTGCATCCAGGAAGAAAGAGGTAATCATTTCTCTCTACTCTTCCCTCATTAGACCAATAATAGAGTATAATGCCCCATTTGGCATGTACCTCACTAGACACCTGCAACAACTGGAGATGCCACAAAAGTACCTCACGAAAAAGATCCTAGGCCTTAAACATGTCCTACACAGACAGACTCATAAAACTCCAGCTGTTCTCTGTCTCATATTGTCTACTAAGAGGTAATCTCTGCTTGACTTGCAAAGCCATGTCTGACCCAGCTCTTTTAGAAATGCTACATCTAAAGAAATCCCAATCCCTCCACACCACGTGCTCCAGAGACCTCAACCTCATTGCCACAATCAACAGAACATGCTGAAGGGACAGGTTCATAACCCAGAGACTGCCCATGCTCTGGAATAGACTTCCCATACATGTCAAGCAGAGCACCTCACTAGCCGTCTTCAAGAGAAATCTTGATGAGTGGAAGGGAAATAGAAAGTTCACCTTGGGGATCACTCCAGTGGCTGTACTTGATAGAGGCACTGGGAACTAATGTTGGGTGGCAGAATTCCAGGGCACGTATATGGGCTAGGCCTGTAAAGGCTCCAGGGCCATTAAACTAGTACACACCTATGAACCTATGATATTGTTCACTTTATTTTTTGTACTAATGCAACTCCATACATTCACAAAATATATGTTCCCAAGAACCTCTTTCTGAATCATCACATCTCCAGCATATTCCACTTGTCTACGGGAAGATTTTTTTTTTCAAGTGTCATAAATGGTATAAAATTACTTGTGCAACCATTCAATGCAAAATTTCTAAATTTTCTTGATTTAGTTGTGTATCTACTGATAAGACGCATTTCTTCCATTGTTCATGTGTAATATCGCTATTTAAATGTTCACTTCATGCTATTTGAATTTTATAGTATACTGTCTTTTCATATCTGTCATTGCCTTATAAACTGTACATACTACTGTTTTCCAGTTTGCCATTTCTCTTCTAGCCTCAGTTATAAAATTGACTATTTGTGATGTAACAAACTTACTGTATGAACTTTGCATGTCATTAGACATATATATGGAAATTAATCTGAGTTTAGTAACCCAAAAGTTTGTCTAGCTTCATCCTATGCTATTACCTCATCCCTTTTTATCATAATAATTTACTGTTGCCTTCATGGCTTTTCCTGGGTCCTCTTTAACCTTACCATTCTCTTAACAGCTGATTTTAGTTATCTTTCTTTTAAAATTTGTTGCCTGAAACATTGAGCTAGCAATTCAGTTGCTCTAGGGTTGTTGTCAAAAAATAGTTGTGTTAAAACCAGTGCTGTATGTTTATTCATTTTTTTAAGTATCGTGCATAGACGTTTTGCTTTTTTCAGTTCCTATTCAACCTGTTGTATTCATCTTATCATTTTTTGCTGCTGTAAGTCTCTTAGTTTTTAAAGTCCTCTAAATACCTACTGTGATTATTGTTCCATATCTTCTTTGCTTTCCTTATGACCACATTTGTAATCTTCAGTTTACAACTATCATACTCCTTTGCAAGCTCTTTACTGCCTATATTCAAATCTAGTAACATTTCACTTAGTTTGATCTACCCATTCATCAAAATGGTTTCCTTTTCGGAATTAGTACTGGAAAATGCCAGTGTTTGTGACAGTAGAGTTTTACTTGCTTACAACACTTAACTAGTACTGATACATTGTCAAGAACAGTCACAGGATGTGTTCTTATGACTTACACCATGTTGCAGTGTTATTTCGATGTGTAACATCTGTCAAATCTTGCCCAAATACTGTATGTCACACAAAAATTTATATTTCACCTAATTTTGTCTTTATTTTCATTTAATCAGTGAGCTCAAATATGTGCTTATTTTTCTTTAAGTATCTGCTGTCAAGAGACTTTTTCCTTATTTTCTATAGTGTTCCATTCTACAACAACTACAATACATACTTGATGAAAAGCTATAACTTATTTTCTAATATTCTTTATATCTTATCTCAGTGCTTTTGGTGGAATATATATTGCAGCCGGTGTAATTCTCATACTGTGCCAATAACCTCTCAGTACTATAAATCTTCCATGCCTGTCCATCATTTGCTCCTCAGTTTTTACCCTGGTACCCTTCTTAAGTAAGAGCACTTTCTTTTGCTCTCCTTTGTTCTAGCAGAGAAACCATACTTCCCATTTTGTTCACAAATCTTTCAAGTTCTTTTTGATTCAGGTGCATTTATTGTAGCATTTTTATCTATCTGCTACTATTGTAAATATAAGTCAGTCTATTTTTAAAAATATTTTTGTTAAACATGACTTTTAAAAAACTGACATAGGTGAATGTACAATACTAGAAAACAATACAAACCATAACAAAATTTTTTTTTATTTTCATGAAGTTATGCATTTTAATAATTTTCTTTCATTCCAGTGTACATAACATGCTCAATTCCTGTCTTTCCTTAAATTTCACTCTTCCCCCAAACACTGTTCTGCATTTATTCTTTCCACACATTCCATGTATTTCTATGTAATTTGCTCCTTCCGTTTTACAAAGATCCCACTTCCTTTAACTCTTTTACAGTATTTAGCACTTCAGTTACAGTTGGTTTAGATTTTGATTTCTATTTTCTAGTAGCAACTTTTTTCAACCAGTAGCATTAATCTTGAAGGCCATACTGGGTCGTGGCAATTCAGATTCTATTCCCCAGCTCAAAAAAAAAAATAATTTCTTTAGTTACAACCATTTATTTCCTCATCATTTCTTACAGAATACTCGGTAAAGAATTTTTAAAATCTACCAGCGTCTTAATTTCCTAAAAAAAGTTCCCAAATATCTCTCTCTCTTTCCCATGACACTACCAGCATTTGCTGTCTGCCTGAGAAAAAAAATCTCTGAAGTCTGCCTGATGTGCAAAAATACCCAAAGAAACACATTCAAGTAAAAATCCTAAACCTTCTGGACTTTGTTGCATACATGGGAATCATACAGATGTTTTCCCATTGTTCTTTTGTATATTGACTTTTCTTTTTCTCTTGCCAGTCATTTCTAACCTCTTCTGGTTGAGTTTTGTAGTTATCATGCAGTATTGTATTGCATATGCCCTACTAATTGTCCCATTTCTAACAGCAACTTATGTTATAGATTCAACTAAAAACACTTCCAGAGCTGGTCTTTCATTTAAAAATTTCTTGTCCTTTTTCTTTTTGTCTATAGTCTTGTTATGAATACCTGGTAGGGGAGATAGTCTCCAACCTGCAGTCCAAACAACTTCTTAGCTTCATCCTTCTCTTTTACATTTCTCTCGCTCTAGTTATTTGTTCCCAAAACCTTTATTCCTTTGTTAATGTGCTTCAGTAGTCAGTATCCCTCTTGCTTACTTTCTACACCCCTACTTGCAGTCATCCCTGTTGGTAAAATCTCCTTTCTGCATCCCATTGTTGTCTTAGTTTTCAGAATGCTTTTGCTGCTTTATAAATACAGTATTCTGTATGGCTGTTGTTCTCCTTAAATACCTGCATCAGAAATCTTAGTCTCTCCTTATTTCTCATCCCCCACTTTTCATCATCATCGTCATCCCTTTCCACTTTGACTTACGACCGTCTGCTTGTGTTATGTATATAGTTCATAGTTCATAGTTTAGTACTAAGCTGACTGCCCTTGTGAGCCATTTTGAGCCTAGCCAATTATCCCTTGTGAGACTCAAACCCTGCATCTTGTGTTTATAAGGCAAACACCTTAGCCATTAAGCCACCCTCCCAACCCCTGAACCTTAATTGCATAGCTGCAAAATATCTCATTAAATTAGGTAGTCCTAAACCACTTTGTTGTATGGGGAGTGTCAACTTATCCCCCTAACTCTTGATCTCTTCCCTCCCAAATGAATGCCTTCAACTCTATTGATGATTCTCAACTTCTCATATTGTTGAATTAAATACACCTAACCTGTGTATAAAACTAATGGGGCTAAAAACATTTTCACTGCTTCCACCTTACTATCCATATCCATAATCAAGAGCTTATAACTTCGCAAGTTTTATATTATCTACTGTTTATACCCTTCCCACATATTCTTAGCTGCCGTAATAGAATCCTATTTAATCCAGACACCTAAGTACATACTCTTGGTATGTCCCCATAAATATGAGTATTGTTGAGCTAATTCACATGTGGGTATATAATTTACTACTGTAGCCTTTGTTTTAGCTTATATTTATTTTATATCCTGAAAAGTCTTGAAATTGTATCGAAGTATTTAACAACACTGAGATATCCTTTTCTGGAGTTAAGTACAAAATGATATCATCTGCAAATTAAACTAATTTTCTTGATTACCATAACAGTTTTATAGCTGAATTTGAGAGTCCCTTGTTTTCTTTGTTAATGGCTCTAAATATAAAGCAAATGATAAAGGGGATAGCAGGTATCCCTCCATTTTTACTCTGTTCAAACACTTTCTTTAACAGGTAAGTAGGAAAGCACCAGGATCTCATTTGTACTTCATTATCCTTCATCTCTGAGTTTTTATTGGTACTTGATCCAAAATAGTCATCAGATGTCAAAGCTTTCAATTAAGTACACATGCTCATTTTTAATTTCGCCAGGTCTTTTGGGTTTCTAATACCATGACAAGAATGGACCCCACTCCTAAGTCAAAGTATGATTAAAGTTCATGAAATTAGTAGTTTCAGTCTTTGATATTAGCCAAAAGTGCTCGTTGCAGCACCTGCAATGTGCCCAGTAATGACTCCTCCTGCAATTCATATGGAGTTGCATGTGTCGGCAAGATATCTAAGTACGACTGTAAATTCTTTTTTATAAGACCTGTTGCTCCTACTACTATTGGAACTGTCTGGGTATCTTTCTTCGACATTGCATTTGTTTCTGCCTGCAAATCCTTATATTTTATTACTTTGTTTCTCTCTGTACATAAGACAGTGTAGTCACTGGGTGTAGCAATTTCAATCATCAATGCTACTTTTGTCATGGATTACTATATCTGGTTTTCTCGCATCTATTTTTTGAATTGTTGGTAATGGGTGATCCCATGTCAGATAAACTTCATTAATTTTCTGTAATGCTTTGTGGTTCATGTTTCCAATGTTTTTTCTGCTACTTCAATAAAATGTTTGCAAAATCCCCAATGCAACATTATTATGCCTTTCTGTATGCAGTCCTTCTGCCATTAGTATATCACTACCAGCAGCTAGATGAGTAATTGTTTCCAATTCTGTTTTACAATAACTACATTTGTCTGTTTCTTCCACATGTTCAATTGAATTTGTAAACCAACGTATGCACTAGTCCTCTATTTTGGGCCGCCAATATTAATCTTTCGTCTTTTGGTTTAAATTTACCTCTTCTTAACCATTCCTGGATTCGATCCTGATCAACATGAAGTTGTTACTAGAGTTTTCTGTACTTGCAACTATATTTATGCATTTTCCACATCTCTTGCCTCCTGATCTGATCTTTCACCTTCTATTTCTTTTGTTTTTTTGGCATATTCAATTGCTACCTGATCTTTATCTACTTATGGCTTGATTTCCATTCCTGCTTGACACTGATATGCTTCTGCTAAACTAAGCAAGGAAGTCATCTCAGACTTATTCTCCACATATTTTTAAACTTTTGCTACTTTTGGGTCTTTTGAGGTCAGCAGATATGTTATACAGTCCTCCGATTGCAGATCTATATGTATGATCAGTTTTGAGGAGGCCCATATCTCCTACAGAACGGGAAATACATAGTCTTTGTATACACTGATTTTTATAACTTGTTTGAAAAGCATGAGGCAACCTTCTTGTTTTCTTGTCAAACCAATCCAGTACCTTTTGGGGCCAGTCAGTCACTCCAAAACTGTAAGTTAGGACAGGAAGAGCAAATTGGTTTATTGCTTGGACTTTTTTCTTAGATGGCAGCATTGTTTTCAGTATTAATTTTAGTCTTCTAAAATATTCCTAAGTTTTATTCGCATTTGTTCGCATTTTATTGTTGATCCTTCATCAATTCCCAAGTATTTATGCACTCCCTCTTGTTCAAGTTATTTTATATCACATTTCTGTCCCAGGCTGGTGTTTTCTTGGTGCTGCAGCTTTCCTGCTTTAAAGAGTTTTTTTCTGTATTTATCAAGACCAAAAGACATTCTTATATCATCTTTAAATATTTTGACCCCTTACAGTTGTTTTTTTTCAATTTCTCATCTGATGAACTAAACCATTTTAAATTACCCACAAAAAAGAATATGAGAAGTCTTTACACTCTGCTGTTTTATGGGAACCAAATTGTAGCCATGACCTAATCTGTTAAATGTACCGTTTAATGGGTTAAGGGCAAGACAACATAACCGCGGTAACAAAGAGTGACCCTGGAATATCCCCCTTTGAATTTTTTCCCTAGAGTAATAATTTATCCTTTATCATGGCTTAACAGCAAAGTGGTTTGCACTGTTTCATGGTCACTGTAATGTAATCAGTCAGTGTAGGATGTATCTTATACATTTTTAAGCATTCTTTTATCCATGAATGTGGAATACTGTCAAATGCTTTTTTGTCATCTGTCCATGTCATACCTAAATTATTCCTCTTTTTACAGTTCTCAGTTATAACTTTATTTAACAACAAATGATTCTTTGTTCCATATAACTTTCTGCTACCCTTTTGTTCTATTGCCATGACTGAGTTTTCTTCTAAATGACTATAAACTCTGTCGGCATCAATTCCAGTGCATAGTGTGTCATTAGAAACAAGTTATTGGTCTATAGTTTTTAAGATAGCTTGCAGATCTGAAGTAATTTACTTCATTTGTCTTCAACGCTCCTCCCCTCACCCATAATGCCCCCGTCTCCTTTCTGATCTTGATTGCCGCCTGAGAGGAAGCAGCCTGGTCTGAGCTCCATTGAGTTAGTGGTGTTTTTTGAACAGTAATTAGTTCCTTTTTTGGCCTTTTCTATCTCTAGCTTGTACTCTAACCTTGCTATACTTTCTCAGGGTTTTCTGTAGCGAAGTACTTGTAGGCTTTACTATCTTTCCTCCCCTCTTCTCTTTCCACATGGTGCATGTGTGTGTGTTTTTGGGCCAGCTGAGGCATGGCAGATACCCCAAAGCTAGACTTCAAAAGGTTGACAGAGTGTGGCCATAAGCTTTCTCCGGCGGATGGCCACACTCTGTGCATGGTTTGTTTGGGGGTGGCTCACCTCCCGTCTCCCTGTCTTATTTCTGCTGGGTTTAATCCCACAGCACTTAAGGAAAGGTGGGACAAACTGATCATTAAGGGCCTGTTGCCCTCTTCTGCTGGGAATGAGGTCCCTTCCATGACCTCTGAGACTCACCCTCCTGCAAAGAGGCCCGGGGAAAGGGATAAAGCCAAGAAGGAACGGCCTCGCAAGCACTCCCCTGACTGCTTGTCGGAGACCGGCCCTCCAGCAAAGGTTAAGCCTGTTTCCAGGCCAGTGACACCTCAGCTCAGTTCCCATAGGTTCTCCCCTGAGCCCGAGGTACAGGTTAGCCGGTCGCCCCCTAGGCCTTCTTCCCACCGGCTTTCCCAGCCTACTTCAGCTGCATCCTCCCACTCTACATGGAGCTTGTCTGAAGTGGAGATGGACAAGACGATACGCAGGTTTATCCACACTCAAATCCAGATGGAGGTCTGGCCAGGGCCATCTCCCACCGGAGCGGGTGCCTTCCAGCTAGTGTTTAGACCTATCACTCCTTCTGCAGTATGACCTGCAGTTTCGAGTTGTTGAATCCAAGGACGGTCAGAGTCGAGGGGTCAGCACTGATGGTACCCTGTACCTCGATGCTGGCCAGTGCCCTGAATGTGTTGGATCTGACTAGATTGGATGCGAGTTCTTGGAGCCATAGTCTCGGGGTTAGATCCGAAGGAGTGCTCTCAGCTCCGAGCTTGTCGGAGAGAATCATCCCCCTCGGCGTCTTAGCTCCTAGTGGCTCGGCTCTGACTCCCTGGTCAGATCAGGAGGGAGCAGCTTCTGCTAGTTCAACCCAGGAGGCCCGTTCACCCTCAGCATTTGACGTGATGGAGAGGGTTCTTGCAGGGTCGAGGCCTCTGACCATTTCATCTTCGGAGTCCATCCAGACCCCCCTGGCCTTGAGTGTATGTCCGACCATCTTGTCCTCTCAGAGACAGCCCATAGCTGTAGTGCCTCATGATGTTCCGGCCTTGGAACAACCTGCTTGCGAGACCTCCCCAGATAGTCCCCCTGAGGAGCCCCCCCGCAAGCATATGTGTAAAAGGAGGCACTTGGACTCTCCTCCAGAGTCCCTCACTGAAGACACGGACCTGGATGAAGGGGAAGGTTCCCCAAGAACACCCCCCCAAGGATGTCTCCTTTGGAGACATCATGGAGATCCTTCGTCAGAGAGGGGGGTGGTCCATCCCAAAATCAACCGTTGATGAGTCCGTGTTTCTGGAGGCATTCAGCTTGGGCCCATCTACCTCTTGGGTGTCCCCTCCTGCTGATCCACTTGTGGATTTGCTAACATCTAGGGCATGGAAGGAGCCAGACACAGTAGATCCAGTACCCAAATGCCCAGACAAGGTTTTAATCCTCCCATGGATAAGTTACACTGGCATAAGGGGTCCCCTGTAGATGCTATGCTGGTGGTGTCAGCCACCAAGAAGGAACTCACCCAGGAGAGTTCCACGGTCCATCCGCCCGACCGAGAGTCAAGAGCATTGGATCGTTTTGGGAAGCGAGTTTATGCTTCAGCGACCTTCTGTGTGAGTGCGCTGAACTACATGGCACACGTTATTCAACTCCAGAGAGATCTAGTCAAGGAAGTCATGGAGTCGACCTCAGGGTCCATGTCGGCAGAGAACAGGAAGACATTTGATGCACGAATGGCCACCCTCAAATCTGTAGCCAACACATCTATGCGTTTGCTCTCCCATGCCAGGGAGGGAGCCACATGGTTGGCGGGGTCAGGCGTTGCCACACCTGGCTTCGCTTATGTCAATTCTCAGAGCCCCTCAAGGCGTCTTTCACCAACGCCCCTTATGATGGTCTTCCCTTTTTGGGAAGACAGTCAGAGAGACTTTGCTCCAGAGAGAGAAGGATGGGAAGACACTGTCTACCGTCAGGATCCACTTCTCACCACCTCAAAAGTCCTTTTCCAGGAACCAGTGAGGCCAGAAGAAGATGTGGTTCCACAAGTCTCAGGCGTTTTCACAGGACACTCAGGACTCGCCTTCCCCCTGAGGCAGAAGGGGATATGATAGACGCCGCCCTAGAGGCAGAGGGGCTCCTAGGAATTTCAGGTCCCAAGAACCTTTCTTGGATAAACCTGGACAGCAGCCGTAAGGGGTTGCCCAGCTGTCCTTCTCTGGAGGAAGTCGGGGGTCGCTTGTCGCTTCACCTACTAGCATGGGAGTCCATCACTACAGTTCAGTGGGTGCTGCAAGTCATATCCAGAGGATATTTCGTCCCATTCAAGGATCCTCCCCATCCAACAAAACCCTCCTGGATGTCCCACACATGCAGCGGGAGGAAACAGCACTGCAGGTAGACTCACTGCTAAGAAAATGAGTCATCCAGTCAGTCCCCCTAGACCAGTCCAGATCCGGGGTTTGTTCCAGGTTCTTCTTAGTGCCAGAAAAGATGGGGGACCTCAGACCAATTTTGGATCTGTCCAAATTGAAACTATCAGTAATCAAGACAAAATTCCGGATGGTCACGTTCAGTCTATCCTGCCCTATCTGCAGGCCAGAGACTGGATGTGCTCAATTGACCTCCAGAACACGTACTATCACATCAAGATGAACAGGCGGTCTTGGAGGTTTCTTCTCTTCCGGCTGGGAGCCAATCATTACCAATTTCAAGCCCTCCCCTTTGGTCTCACCACAGCCCCCCGGGTGTTCACCAAGATAATGGCGGTAATAGCAGCTCACCTGAGGCTTCAGGGCATTCAGGTCTTTCTGTACCTGGAAATTGGCTCTTTACTGCCCCTGCAGAGCAACTACTATGTCAGGCCAGGGACTCCTTCCTTCAGCTAGTCAACAAGTTGGGCATTACAATCAGTATGAACAAGTGTGCTCTTCTCCCGGTTCAGATTTTAGATTTCATCACCGCATGGCTGGACACAATACAAACACAGGTGTTCTTCACATCAGACAGAATACCCAGCTTGAGGTTACACATCATACACATTCTTCAGACCCATTTACCAACAGCCGAAGTAGTGTTAAGGGCTCTAGGTTCCATAGTGGCCATGATAAATCTTCTTCTTTCAATGGCGAGCCTTCATATGAGGGTGCTGCAGTGGACATTGGTGGTTCAGTGGTCACTGTTAGACCTTCCATTGTCTTTTCTGGTGAGAATTTCAAAAGCATGCGGGGACTCCCTTTGGTGGTGGATTCAGTCCCCGTCTTTCCTCAAGGGACAGCCATTTCAACCAGCTTTCTCCAAGACCACAGATGCCTCCCTACTAGGGTGAGGGAACACTGCTCAGGAAGGACAGTCCAAGGCATGTGGTCCCCTTCCGAGACCTATCTGCACATCAGTGTTCTAGAGATGAGAGCAGTCCTTCTTGCGTTGCAGGCCTTTCATGCTCATCTTCATCTGGGAATGATTGCATTTCAGATGGACAATATGTCAGTGGTCTGGTATATCAACAAACAAGGGGGAACCAGATCTTATCCCTTATGTCAAGAGGCCATGAGAGTGTGGGAATGGGTGACCTCCACTGTCCACTTTCTGGTGGCAATGCACATCCCGGGGCGATCCAACATTCTAGCGGACAGGCTCAGCAGATCATCCTGATGCCTTACGAGTGGTCTCTGACTCCTTCAGTAGCGGAACAGATCTTTCTAGAGTGGGGTCGTCCTTGCTGCGATATCTTCGCATCTCCTTCCAATGTGAAATGCAGCAAGTTTTTCGCTTTGATCCCCCCGCTGGGGGAAGCCCCCAGAGATGCTCTGATTCATGCTTGGCCTCCCAGGCATCTTTATGCATATCCTCATCTTCCCCTTATGTTGAAGGTTCTACAGAAAGCCAGAAGGCTGGGGAGCACTGTGATCCTCATTGCCCCATTCTGGCCTCGACAGGTTTGGTTTTCCTTACTCGGGTCTCATCTAGTTGTTCTACCATGGACCTTGGATCCAGTCCCAGATCTGCTCTCACATCCCTCGGGAATCCCTCATTCAGATCTGGACAGTCTGAAGCTCACTGCTTGGCTGCTTCGGTTCCCATGATTATTAGGACTCCTGGTCTGTCATCTCCTGTTAAGTTCATTCTGGGAGCAGCTCATAAATCGTCTACCAGAAAAGTCTACCATAGTAAATGGAAACACTTTTCTATATAGGCCAATCAGAGGTCTTTGGATCCTTTCACTGCTTCACTTTCGGCAGTTTTAGATTTTCAGGCTAGCATATTTCAACAGGAAGCTAGTTCCTCTATGGTGAAAGTCCAACTAGCAGCCATCTCTAATTTTCATGTTGGGGTAAACATGTCTTCTTTGGCTTCCTCTAAACTTTGTAAAACCTTTCTCAAAGGTGCCTTTCTTCTCAGACCCTGGTTAAGGACCCGATTCCACCGTGGGACCTCACCTTACTGTTGCAGGCATTGGTTTCTCCCCCCTTTGAGCCTGCGGCATCTGTGGCTCTACAATTTTTGACTTGGAAAACTGCCTTCTTGGTTGCAATTACATCTGCTGGAAGGGTGTTGGAGCTTCAAGCTCTTTCTATCAAAGTCCCTAGTGTCGCTACGAACTAACCCATCCTTCCTTCCCAAGGTAGCTTCAGAAGCCAATATTAATCATACCATTAATTTGCCAGTATTTTTTCCTAACTACCAGAACAAAGGGGAGTACATATTACATTTACTAGACGTACATAGGCAGTTGAGGCTTTATCTTCACAAGACTAAACCATTCCACAGGTCTGATCAGCTCTTTGTGTCCTATGCCAAGCCCTTCTTTGGTAAACCTGTTTCAAAAGTGACAATTGCTCGCTGGATTTCGCAGTCCATTGGCCGGGCTTATTCAGAAAGAGGTTTGTCTCTACCAGGAAAAGTGAAGGCTCATTCGACCCGATCTATGGCTACGTCAGTGGCCTTTTGGTCTAGGGTCTCTTTGGATGATATTTGTTCAGCTGCTACTTGGGCAAAATCTCACACCTTTATTTCTCATTATAAACTGGATTTGGTCTCTAGGAGTAGAGCATCCTTTGGCTCTGTGGTGCTCCAGAATATCCTTCCATGAGGGCCTCCCAAGAGTTAGGTAGCTGGGGACTCTGTCCCACATGTTGAAGAGCAAATGAAGTTAACTACTTCAGATAAAGAAGTTATTACTCACCATAACATTCCATCTGAGTAGTTCTACTTCATTTGTCTTCAACTGTCCCCCCCCCTTCCCCCTAACCTTATCCTTTGGGATATGACATGTCCTTTGTATTGGATGGTTATTGTTAGGATCCTTGGTTCTGTCCAGGCTAAGGTTCTTTTTGTGACCATTGGTGTTTTTTGATAAGGTGTCATTGGGTTGGGTGTCTGATACCTGTTAGGCAGCAAACTCGATCTGAAGGGAGAAGGGAGACAGGGGCATTATTGGTAAAGGGAGGAGCATGGAGCTTGGAGCCATAGTTGGAAAATGCGGCCATGTCGAATCTGATGTGGATCCAAAGACCCACAGGTTGAAGACAAATGAAGTAGAACTACTCAGATGGAACATTATGGTGAGTACATAATTCTTTGCTCTTAAGTGGGAGTATTGTTTTTCCTGTTTTTAACCAGTTTGGTGTCTGTTCCTGGTGTGCATATAAATAGTTCTTAGTCATGGCTTAATCTTCATTTAAAGATGTTAATACTTTTAGCCAGAAGTTAGGTACTGCATTTGGCCCTGGGGTTTCCAGTCAGGAGTTTTTCTTAACTTTGTTTCAAGCTCTCTAGTCATTACTTCATCCCATTTCATATCTTGTACATTTGAACTTCTTATTCTTTCTTTTACTTCTTCTGTTCATTCATGTTCCACGGGATCATCATAAATATTTCTCCAAAATGTATCTATTTCTTCTTTTTTGTTGGTGTTTCATTTCCTTTTGTCTTGTTCCCCAGTTCTCTATAAAACTTTTTTTGGTCATCAATATATTGCTTATTTTATACTTTCCTTTATATTTATGTGCATATTGTCTAGTTTTTTTCTGCCTGTGCTTATATTTTTAGTTTTTTATTTGCGATAGTGCATGATAGATCCTGATCTGTTTTGATGTTGCTCTTTGCTTTTATCACAGCTATTTTTCTGAATACTTTTGTTGATCTGTTCCCTCTTCTAACAGTGACATTTCTTGTCTTAATTGCTTTATAGTTTTCTCTGTTTGATACTTCCATGATGGTATTTGATTTCTCCCCTTCCTTCCCCTTACTGCCCTGTGTTTTTGTGGTAAGACTTTAGCTGTTATTAATTTAGCTGCCCAGTAACATATCCTATTGACTTCTGTTATATCAAATTAATTTCTCTGAGCAGTCCTAATTACTGTGTTCATTTGTTTTATCCGACTTCTAACTTTTTGTGTTTTATTGACTTTCTGTAGTCTATTTCTTTCATTGATCGTAATATGTCTGTCCATCTCTAGTAAATCAAGCAACTCTTCTCTTGGATCATTTTCTTCTAAACTGAGGGCACAATCTTTGTTCTCCATTTTCTGTGGGCATTCTACAGAAAGTTCCGGAGCATCTTCCTGTGCCACATTTTCTTCAGTTTCATCCATTGCTCTTTTATATGGGACCTCACTGGCCTATCACTCCACAACACTGACTTCATCAGAGTTGCCACAGTTTCCTCTTCCTTCTTTTGCTGTGCAACTCCCACTGGACTTTTGTACTGGTTTCCTATGTCTGGAAGGCTCCAAAATATCATGATATGGCAACTGGTCAAATGTATCCCACTCCACTGGTTTCTCCTTAATTTGGGGATCCATTGCTCTGTCCTGCTGTGATATTATCAGTTAGATTTTCTACACCAAATCCTTCACTTTGCAGATAATCCACAACCTCAATTTCTATTTCTTTAACTTTTCCATTACTAATCCCCTTTTCTACTTTTCTTCTTTGTTTTCTTATTTTTTTTTTTTGTATTGCAAAATTTTCCATATCCGGATGCTTTGCCTGTATTTCTATTCAAATATCTTTGGTGCTCCACTTTTTGTATTGATTAGTTTTGCTTTCTCCTTTGCATAAATATTGTACCATATTAAATCTCTTTTTATTTCCTTTGTCCATATTTCTTCTGTCTCCTGCTGTCCTGTTTCTGCATACTTGGGGAAACTCGTTGTTCCACCATGCCACAATATAACCTGTGAGATGTAATTTCTGTCCATTGTAGCCCACTTCTTGTAACCTGAGGAGTAATATTTAAATTCTGAGTTCCTACTAATGAATTCACATTTTTTCATCCCAAATATCCTCATATTTCTTCAGAAGTCTGCCCTCATTTGTTATATTTTCCCATCTTGATCCCCTTGATACACTCTCACTATTGCAAATAGGTTCCAACCCCCACCCAACAAAATATATTTAAGAAAATTCCCTTCTGAAAGGGGGTTATATCTCCAAAAATTCTCTTAAGCTTCATAATAACAGTTTTAGGTGCATCATAAATACATGCTGAAGTAATCCTCCTCCCCTGCCTAAAATACTTTACTATCACAACTCTTTTATTACTATTTTTGTCTTTTATTGCTATTGCCACCCCTCTAACAGTATTATTTGCCTTTACAAGTCCCGGATATTCTGCTGAATGGCCAGCCTGAAATACTTTCCTTGTCAAATTCATTTGCCCATTTCTATCCAGATGTATCTGCTGTGACATTAATATTTCCATCCTAGACATTTCAATATTTTTTTTTATTTTAAAGGCCATTTACATCCCATAATAATATGGACAAGGTAGCCATTATGATAAAAAAAATTGCCCCAGCAGTTATACATGACAGCACTTTTGAATGTATATTTCCTACTTTTAGTTTATTAAAATTTAGCTTAGGGTTTGGCAAGCTGACCTCTTAAGTAGTTGCTTCTTCTCATCTCCATTTCAACCTATGTAACTTATTTAAGATGTTTTGCTTCAATGAAAACACACGACCATATAATAAGTATATTTTCAGAATCCCCTCATCACCTTGTAACTTAAATTGCCCTAAGTTGACAGCTGCACCCACATGTTACTTAATCTAAAACATGGTTACCATGTTACCACTTACACTAATTGATATATATTCTTTTCTTATCTCTGTCCTCTTCCAAGATGTGAAAAAGCATCCATGCTTTTCAGTAAGCATTCACTTTTATCCTTATGAAAAAAATTGCACTGGCTGTCTTTAAATAAATAAACTAAATTAGAAACTTGTGTTTCTAATTATGTGCAGTATTAGTCTGTCTGCCTGCATGTCCATGCTTTAATAGCTAGGTGTTGTATGTGTAAATGTCTGTGAAAATAGTCTGTATGTTGTCTGCACATTGTGTCCGGAGACACAGAATTTTGTTCAGTTTTTGCACTTGTGTGATTTCTGAATGACAATAAAGTTTACTTTGACTAAATTCTGTATCGGTACATTAAATGTGTTAAAGTACTAAGGGTGCTGGGGAGCTATCTACTTGTATAACCTTTTCACTTTCCACAGTCTATATATTTTATTTTTCACTGAACTGCTTGGTAATCTACCATTAAATGTTAATTATATTGTACCTTATACACTTCCCTCAGCTGATGGTTTTCAGACCTCTCATAATTAATTGTTTGTACCTGCAGACTTCTAATCTGTATGTAAAACCAGTAACTGACTTTGTAGATACAGAAACGAATAATGTAGCTTAGTATATTGTCCTGTTTTTCTCCTATTCACCAATTCATTAACATTCCAGAGTAGTAAGTCAAATTGTAACACAGTAACGCTTGTCTGTAATTCTGCTTACATATAGCTTTTGCCTTTCTGTTGTATTGTAAGAAAGTACAAAAAAGTATGTCATACTGTTGCCTTCTGGTTCATCTAAGAGTGACATCATTTTTTTGATCTACTTATATAGGTTTGGTTAATATTGTCCCAATTGAACCCAGTCTCCTATTTTCATTAAAGTGGCATACACACAGTTCCCTTCCTATCCCCAGTAACTTATTAACTATGTTTCTATATATATGTATGTATGTGTGTTTGTGTATGTATATATATGTATGTATATATATATATATATATATATATATATATATATATATATGTGTGTGTGTGTGTGTGTGTGTGTGTGCATGTATATATGTATGTATATGTGTATATAAAATGTGTGTGTGTGTTTATTTTCTCAAGGCTGTAGGTCTAATGCTTTGTCAAAAACAGCATTGTAAACTAAAGTCCTCATGTATCCCTTTGGGATGGAGAGCCCCCAATTATAAATCACTAGTGTGTTTTAAGTATTTTATTTCTTACTTCTCTTCCTGTCCTTGCGCTACTAGGTAGCCAAACATTGCTGCCTACATTATTTCATTTGGTATGTCACTTTAAATTTGTAATAATTTCTGCAGGTTGTTTTTTCTGCAGCTAGTTCACACTTTATTTCCCTTTACCTTCACAAATTATTTCAAGTGTTATAGCTATTTTAAAAGGGTCAATCCAATTAACTATCCAGGCAAAGTGGCCCCATCCTTCTGTAATCAGGCATATCTTGTCAGGGAAGACAGTTTGCTTTACACTAGCATGAACGGCAAAGTAGATCAGTCTGCAGACTGAAAATATCTCATACAGAAGCCTGATAACAGTTGTGACTATATGAAATAGTTATTTTCTCACTGGTACGTAATGATTTAATTGGTTTTGAAATATCTTTCAGTGTGCACCTTACATTGTAGTTATGCCAAATGTCTTTGCCCATACATATGTTCTCCTAATCTACTTTTCTTAACTTAAGTGTTTACAGTGTATTGTTTATGTGAATCTTTCTATCTGGCATAGTTGTTTCTCAACTTTATATTCATTCCCTGACATAGTGCATCCATTAGCAGAGCTAACTTTATGGATTATTGTTTATTTATTTCCATCATGTAAAATATTAGTTTACTTTCTCATTCATCATTCCATCCCCCACTATCCTAGAACCTTTACTGAAAGCAGCATAACCCAGTTTCCCGTTAGAAAAATGAATGAACCTTTCATCAGACAGCATGCAGTACCATCCTTGCCCATTTCAGTTAAATATAAACTTTAATTTTTAAATAAAATTTGAGATGTAACACTTATTTGAGTGATGTAAGTGTAATATATATTTATATTCTTTCTGGTATATGCTGATTTCTGTTTTTTCTTTTTTTTTTCAAATATAATTCAGAGTGCAGTTTATGTTTTGGTTACACCAAATCCTTTTCCATCAAAACAAAAAACTGATTTAAGTACTATTCTCAATCAGTGTTCCCAGTGCATTTTTTGGAGTAACTCTCCTTATGAAAACTGTTTCATCATCATTGTTTTATCCATCATTTTATTTTGGAAAAGGGAAGGTGTTTCACAGAAAATCTCTCTATGAAGTGTCCACGGTTTGTTTCCTCACTACTCTTTCCTGCCTACAGTTTTTCTGTTTTTGTTAGTTCATCTTAAACCTCTCAAGATTCTTTGTAATTTTTAATCTAATTGTGTAGAAGGCTTGAAGTAATGCCAGACACAGTAACATGAAATGAAGTTTCATTTCTCTGCAATGTTTTATGAAAGGAAGAAAAGCATTTCTTTTAATATGTGTTTATAATAAAACGTTATCCACATAGACCCCTATGTCTCCAACCTTTAAGATTGTTCCCTTCTTCTACAAAATAAAGAATTTCCTCATTTAGCTGTTATGTCTGCGGTTTAGTGAGTATTGGTTTTGGCTGCTTTCTTTCTTTGGCTTCTTTTAGGAATACTCATAGGTTCATAGGTTCATAGGTTTATACTAGGCTATCTGCCCTAAGGCATTTATAAGCCTAGCCCAAATTTTTGTGGCTTACGCCACCCCTTATATGAAAAAATACTGTGCCCATTAGTTTGTTGTGCCTCTGTCCAGCAGTGACACAGATATGATTCCCGGGGTAAACCTACGATCTCCCATCCACAGGTCTAGATTTCTCTTGAACAGAGTCAGCGAGGTGCTCTGCCTCACATGGACCGGGATTTTATTCCACAGCATAGGGAGTCTCTGAGTGATAAATCTATCCCTCCAGCACGTCCTATTTATATCCGTGCTAAGGTTTAAGTCGCTTGCTCTAGTGGTTTTGGTGGATTTGCATTTTTTGAGGTGGAGCATGTCACCTCTGAGCAGACGGTATGCGACTGAATAGAGCTGGAGTTTCTTCAATCTGGCAGCATATGACAGATTTTGGAGTCCCTTTATCCTTTTGGTGAGGAACTTTTGGGGTCTCTCCAATTGCTGCAGATGTCGGGTGAGATACATCCCGAATGGGGCATTGTACTCGATCATTGGTCTGATAAGTGAAGAGTACAGGGGAACAATGACCTCACTAGATCTGGATGTGAATCCCTTCATGATCAGGTGGGCAATGTAGAAGGTCTTTCTAACCACTTTAGCAATGTGAGTGTCAAAAGAAAGGCCACTGTCAACCTGGGTCCCCAGGTCCCTGATAACCTCTTCTGTGCTTAGTGGTTGCCACCTATATGGTAGCTTGGGGTTACCTTGTTTTTCCCGAAGGGTATGACTATACATTTTTTGGCGTTTAACTTCAGGCCATGGCTTTGGCACCAGCTATCTGTTTCCGTGAGTCCCTTCTGAAGGATATCCGTGTCCGATGCACTTTCCACTATGGCCCAGTTTGCAGTCGTCTGCAAACTTTGTCAGCAAAGTCCTCCCATGTTGGCCTGTACTTCTGAGAAGTAGATGCCAAACAATAGGGGCCAAGGACCGAGCCCTGTGGGACACCACTTGTGACCCGGCTTGGAGTCTGACACAGCGCCAGCAACTCTAACCCTGTGGGTTCTGTCCTTAAGCCAGTTTGCAACCCATCTTGTGACATATGGGTTTACATTTAAGCTGGTAAGTTTTTCTACAATACCAGTGGGGTATTGTGTGAAAGCCTTTGCAAGGTCAAGGTAGGCTGTATGGACTGCCTTTCCCTCATCAATGGCCTTGGTGACTGTTTGAAGAAGTCGACCAAGTTCAAAAGGCATGATCTTCCCTTGACAAAGCCAAACTGGGTCGGGTCCAATGTCTGCAAGTCCCTATATCTTTGTTTATGAGCTCCATTATGATCCTCTCCATAGCTTTGCAGACTAGACTTGTTAAGCTTATGGGCGGTAATTACCAGGGTCCGTAGAGGCGCCTTTGTGGAGTGGGACCACAGTTGCCGTCACGCCACTCCTTGGGCACGTATCCTGTGGTAAGGCTGAGATTAAACAGCTGCCTTATGTGCGGGTTTAATTCCTCATTTAGCTCGTGTAGCACACAGCCGGGGACACCATCCGGTCCCATTGATGCTGTGTTTTTAGCTTTAGAGAGCAGCTTTCACCTGCGCATTTGAGATGTCGGGAGGCTACCTCGGCTGGGATAGTTATCTCTCCTTTAGGGGAGAGGGGTGAAGTTTGCACTGAACCTGTCTGCCAGTATGTTGGCAATGTCTGTGGGTTCAGTGATTTTTGTATCATTTTGGACTAATTCTGAGCATATCTGGGAGTTTCCACCCAGGTTCCTAACATAGCTGAAAAAGGCCTTATGATTGTCCTTTGAATCCATGGCAATTTTTCTCTCAAAATTGGCCTTAGTTGATTTTATGAGTGCTCGTATTTTTTACTAATAATGATCAGGGTGACTTCCCTTTTATGGATTTTGTTCTATCATGTAATAGCTTTCTCCTCTTATTGTAAAGTTTGTTAATGGCTGGGGTCCACCAGACTGGACGTTTGCCCTTTGTGGAAAGAGTCTTGGTTTTATTTGGGATTGCCTGATCCATGCAGTCCTGGAGGTGTTCATAGAAGGCATTTGTAAGGGCTTCCGCAGCTTGGATTGTGGTTTCCTCTGGCTCAGGGGCCTTGAAGGATACCACACCAGTCTTGAGTAGTGTGAAGTTTGCTTTAGAGAAGTTCTTCACTATGGTCTTTTGTTTGGGGTGGGGGCGGGATGTGGATTTCCAGTGAGATTAGTTTATGATCAGATCTCACCAATGAGGGATATACTTCAGGTGTGGAGCATTTTGTCCCCATGTTTGTGACAATGAGATCTAGTATATTTTCTCCTCTCGTGGGAACAGTGACTAGCTGTTCCATCGCATTAATTTATGAACTCCAGGAACCGTTGGGCTAGAAAGTTAGGGCTTGAGTAATGTTCCCAGTCTATATTCAGGTAGTTGACGTCACCCAATATGATGGTGTTTGGAGATACATTTATACCCTCCAGTGTCTTCAGGAAGGCTGTGTGGGGTTCCTGAGTTTGAGAGGGTGGCCTGTAGCATGCTACAATTTGTAGAGCAGTTTTGCCTATGGTTAGTTGCACCTGGATGGTTTCGAAGCTTAGATGCGTTGCCACCAACCTGGAGGTGTGGGTATCCTTTATGAATATGGATACACCCCTCCTTTTGTGGTGTGGTCGGGTTTTGGGGCGGAGCATGATATGAGGTAAAACCTAATAGTGCCGGGGTGCTCTCAGGAGCCTTGAACCAGGTTTCAGTTACAGCACAGATATCGATGTTCTCCATACTGAGAAGGGCCTCGAGTGCGTGCATTTTGAGATTTAGACTTCTGGCATTGAGCAGCATTACCCTCAGTTTCTTCCCATTTTTGTTTTCTAGGGTGGTAGGTTTAGAATTTGAGCCTTATGTGCTCTTTCTATTTTTATCATCACTAGAAAGTCCAGTCTGTATAACCAAGGCATTTTCTCATAAAGTCTTTACAGTCCTTCCCTTCACTTTGTTCTGCTACTGCTGTAAACCTGCAGTTGTCTCTATATGGCTTATCCTCAAGTTCAGCCAGTTTCTGTGCCATTTGCTCATATTTGAATTGCTGTTCCACCATTTTTGCACCTCCTGTTCAGCAGTTTATATGTCCATTATTTCCTCTTAATGTGAGCTTAAAACATGTGCTGTTTCCTGCAGCTTTGTCTGTACGTGTTCCAACAGGGAACTCAGTTATCTTGAACAATTCAGAGTGCATTTGGGCAATCTTTCTGTCTAGACTGACTGAAGAATTTTCTCCTTCAGCTGCCATTACCTGTGCTCCCAGTGGGGATCACTTTAAAGAAGTTGTTGAGAAAGAAGAATAGTAGGCTGAAGTATGCTACTTATACAAGAGTCTGCAAGAAAAATGCTAGAATTTTGTCTGAGTCCGGATCTCGGAAAAGACATTTCAGCAATGATTATCTACAGAAGGTTTTCTTTTATATTAACTATCAAGGTGAGTTTGTGCCTTTTATTTACATTTTCAGCTCTGGACCGTTTTCTGATTATTCAGCGACACCACCAAAGATTTGTGCGGGGGGGGGGCGGGATTTTTTTCCCATAATGTAGAATAATTAATTTCATTGACTTGACTTTTCAAACAGTAGAGTCAGGAAATGGTGAATATCTATGAAATATCCTTTGTGTAAAAACAAAATAGGGTTGTCCATTTAAACAGTTCTCTTGGACATGCTGAAGTTTAGTATTACAAGAAAAAGGAGGGAGTTGTATACATCAGTGAAAAAACATAGGGATCTGATAAAACAGTTGCTGTTTAACTGATTTAGCTATGCGAAATTGTCAGAATCACTTACGTGAGATTTCTAGTATCCAGTGGCCAAATCCACTGGAGAAGCCTGCCTCTTACACACACTGTCCATGTCTCCTTCTCTCCCTTACAGATATGATGTTGTGGTAAAAGTGCAATTATACAAATGTAATTGTTTTCTTAATGTCCTGCTTGTCTAAGAATAGAAACAAATTTCATTTAGATGCTTCCCTTTTTGAAATACTTTGAAGATTGTATGGATACCTCTATCTCTCAGATCATGTTGCAAGTAACAGGAGCCAAACATATCATGTAACTTTCTTGTATAATTAAGCGATAATCCACGACTGTGCATGGGTGTATCAGGATTTACCTATGGTTGCTGTGGTGTGATCACGAGTGTGAAGCCCGAGTGATTAAACAAAGACAACCATGAATAAATCCTGATGTACCCACAAATGGTCATGGATTATTGCTGTTATGCAGTTATATTATTTAAGAATGACATTGATTACCTTTCTTAAGTACGGTATTTGTATAAGGGCACTTCAGTCTTCTTCCATGTTCTCTTCCCTAGACTGATATACTGTGCATGTATATATGATTTACATTGCCATATTTGCACAGTACATCAGTGCAGTGCAGGAGAAGCAAAGGAAAAACACAACCTCAGTTGCTGTTTATTTTTGTTTAACAGTTAAAAAAAACATTTTTATGAGGGACAATGCAAAAATATAAGGGAAATCAGGTAGGCTTCTGTTTGTTTAGTTTTGCAGAATGTACCTGATTTTTCTGATATTTTGCTCTGTCCCTCAGGAAATATGAATAGAAAGTTTGACCGCTCAGTGGTACTTCAGCGGCCGGATGTTTTTCTATTGATATATGTTCGATGTACAATATGCACACTGGTTGGGCTGTCCATTCAGTGTGCTCATTTTTGAATAGTAATGAATCTTTATTGTATATTTTCTGTTTACACTAACAGATTTATGACTTCATTTACTTTTGAAGAGGTGCAATACTGTATGATAGCTAATGACTTCTATTCTGAATTTAGGCATCACAACCAGATGAGTTGACAATTGAGGAACACGATGTGCTGGAGGTTATAGAAGATGGAGATATGGAAGACTGGGTGAAGGTATACATTTTAATCCTATATTCAGTGCTAAAAGCCAGCTTTTGCATGTGGAAGTTCTGACTGGTGATGTATAGTAGTGTTTTGTTCTGTGTGCTGTTGAACTCTTCATGAATTTTAACATGCTGTTACTCTACTGAGTTTTGAAAAGAAAGTATCCTTTTTATCTTGGTTAATATTCCAAACTTTTCCTAAGAACAGTAATTTCAGAAATGGTATTTAGTGCAATATAAGGTATGCTGTAATATCTGAGGCCAGAATTTGAAATTGATTGCACTTTATCAAATGTATGTCACCTTTGCCATATTTTTTTGGTTAAGAGTACCTGAATCCTTGAAAGCTGTAAGGTTGAACTCTCATATATTTTCCACAGTACAGACACTGCTGAATTATAAATGTGCATGTACTCTTGGCTGTCATTGTGCACTGCACAGTTTCTATATTGATGCAAACTGTAACCCAGATGCAATTTTGAGTAAAATGCTGCACACATACTTAACATTTAGTTGTAAGTTCTGTATTAAGGCCAAAAGATTACACTAAAATAATTTCTTTAGCTCTTGTCCAATCTGCATGATACTGACTTGTTGTGCATTGTTAGACAGAGCAAGAAGTATGCCAGTCTTGGCTGTGAATGGATACAAGATTCTCAGTGTAAAATTTGTAAAATTCTTGCAGATGTGTCAAAATATTTATTCCATTCAGAGAAGCAGCCCAGGACTTTTGGATTTGTACATTAGCTTCCTGAATGTTGCCCCAACATAGGACAGTATGTGTTACTGATGATGTGCTTGACGGTAAAATATAGCCAGCATGCCACATTTTTTTTAATTCTAGCACATCTCATTGCACAAAAGTATCTTTAAAAAATGTCTGTCTTAGCAATTGCCTGGCTACACTCTTGCATTCATTAAATTGCAGGAGGAAATATATTGCTGTCATACGAATTAGAAACAGGTTCATTGACATTAGAAGTTTTTTAGTTGTTGCTTAAGATGTAATACAGTTTTTTTTTAAACAAGAAACATCTTTATTATGTTATCACTTATGACATGGGCAATCATACATTTATATACATGAAAACAATATATTGACATATTTTCAGTTGCAAACATTATACATCACTTATAAATCTGTACAGTCATCATTAGTCAAACATTAAATTACTCATTTAAATCCTGCCTTCCCTTAAACCTCATTCCTCCTCCAAAACATTGTTCTGCGTGTATTGTAACCACCATTTTTCTCTGTAAGTTTCTCCTACACTTTTCTAAAGATCCCACTTCCTTTTTTTTTATCTCTGTCACTATATTCACTACTTCTAGTACAGTTGGTTTAGAGTTTGATTTCTACTTTCTAGTAATTGCTTTTTTGGCAGCCACCATAATTAGACTCAGCAAGGCCTTACTATGTCTTGACAATTCCGATTCTATATCACAGCTCAAAAAAAATCATTTCATTAGTGAAAACAATTTACTCACCTAGTATTTCTGACAGAGTAGTCTGCAGGGAAATTTTCAAGTCTCATAACTCATTACACTTCCAAAAAATATGTCCCAATTACCTATTTCTTCTCCCTCACCGCTAACATTTGCAGTCTACCTGAGGAAAAATTCTTTAGAGTCTGCGTAGGGTATAAAAATACCTATGCAAACACTTGCAAGCAAAGATTCTAAATCTTCTAGACTTTGCTGCATATTTGGGAGCCATATATTTGTCCTGCCATTGTTTCTTTTTGAATTGGTTCAACAATCTGTAAATAGAAAACTTGGATTCCTTTATAGACTCAAGCCCTTTCTCACGGCCTCAGCTAAGATTTCTACTGCCCAAACCCACCTAATTTCCACCCTTCTCTACGCCTCCCCTATCTATATTAAATTATCCAAAAGCAATCTGAATAAACTAGCAGCCTCCTACAACAACATAGCCAAATTTGCCACCGGTGCCCCTTTTCAAACCCACCATTGCCATAATCTTAAACTTCTAGGATGGCTGGAAGTACAAAGCCAACTACTTTTCCAGCAACTCATTTTTATCCACAAGATCTTACATCATCCCACAAATACTCCCATACTGTGTAACCTCTTCAGTTCCTATAAAAATCTTCCAACCCTAAGATCCTCTAAGGAACTGCAAGTAGCCACCATAAAATCTAACAACAAATCCGGGGACTGCCTGTTCTCTAATGCTGTTGGCAATACTTGGAACAAACTTCCAAGTGAAATAACATCCCTTACTTCCACCAATCTTTTCAAGAAACAATTGAAAATCTACATTAAATACCAATGGCTCTGCTCTTGCTCCAATCCTGACTGATACTATTCTCCCTTTGTCTTAATACTTCTCAACTAAAAACCTTTTTTTCTGATACTTTTCTATCCTCGGTGTTGTGTTGGAATATTTTTTTTTACCTCCTTACTGTACTGCGTAAACTCATGTACATAAAATGTTTTTTTTTGTTATACAACTGTATAACAATATATCGTCCTATGTGTAACCTTATGACTGCTGCTAAACATATGCTAATCAGCTTCATACTTATGTAATTGTTTTTTTTCACTGTTTTGTGGACTCTTATGTATAATATTTTTTTCTCTGAGCTTTTCTCCTCTTGCCTCTACTGAAAATGGACATATATCTAGTTAGACTAGCCCAGTCAGCAAATGTAAAATAAAATAAATAAAATAAAATAAATAATAAAAATAAATCTGTCTTCCCAATCCTTTCTAACCTTCTCTAATTGATTCCTATAGTTATCATGTGATATTTTATATACCCTACTAATTATCCCTTCTTTTAACAGCAACTTCTCTTCTAGACTCTACTAACAACTCTGCCAATGCTGGTCTTTCACTTAGGATCCCCATTTTTCTTTCTCTTTGTCTGTATTCTGATATCATTGCTTGATAGGGAAAGCAATCTGTAGCCTGCAATCCAAATGTATTTTTGGCCTCTTCCCATTCTGTTACCTTTCCCTAGCTAATTATTTGCTCCCAATACCTTGGTTCCTTTGCTAGTTTTCTGTAGTAAATTCCAGCCTCGGCTTGTCTATTCTCTGTACTCCTAATTGCAGTCATCCCTATTGGCAGAAACTCCTTTATCCATTCCTGTATTCCTGTAGTTCATAGAGTACTTTCTGCTACTTTATGAATATAATATTCTATATGATTATTATTATTCTCCTTGAAGATCTGCATCCAAAATCCCAGTGTCTGTTGACCTCCCCCTGTTTCAACATCACCCCTTTCCACTTTGAATTATAGCTTTCTGCTTGTGCAGTCTATAGGAGCCTTAAATGTGTAGCCATGCAATACCCCTATGAATCAGGTAATCCAAAAGCCATCTTGTTCTGTTGGAAGGATCAAGTTGTCCCACTTGACTCTTACCCTCTTCGCCTCCCAGATAAAATACTTCAGCTCTTTATTAATTGCAATCCACAACTTCTCTGGTTGATACAAATATGCCTAAGCTGTATACAATAGTAAAGGGACTAAATATATTTTCATTGCCTGTATCTTGCTATCTTTATCCATATCCATAAAACAGAGCTTCAAGTTTATCAGTTTTTGTATTATCTTTTTAGTCTCTTCTGACATATCCTTAGCTACCATAACAGAATGCTTTTTATCCCATATGCCTAAATATTTCGTTTTATTGTGTCCTCATAAAATGTGAGTATTGTTGAACCAGTTAGTCTATGGGTAAATAGTTTTCAGCTATTGGCTTTGTTTTATCTTCATTAATTTTATATCCCAAAAAGACTTGAAACTGTCTCAGAATATTTCAACACTGAAATATCCTTCTCTGGTTTTGTCAGGTACAAAATATCATCTGCAATAAAGCTAACTTTTCTTGATTACCATAGCAGTTATGTCCTTGAATTTCTGAGTCCCTTATTTTCTTTGCCAATGGTTCTAAATATAACACACATAAATGGGAAAGTGTATACTCCTGCCAAGTTCCTCTGTTCAAACAGAACTTATGAGAGAGGACCCCCCCCATATATCCTCTTAATTAATTTTATTATTGTGTCAGGGAATGCAAATGCTTCTATTGCCCTACTCATAAAATCCCACCTTACTCTGTTGAATGCTTTCTCCGCATCAAGACCCACCACCTGAAGTGTTTTTTACATTATGCTTCCTTCAGGATCATCATTGTTCTGTTAATGTTGTCAAATGTTTGTCTCCCCTCCACAAAACCACACTGATCCATATCTATCAATTTTGGCAACACATTTGCCATTCTTTTAGCCATTATAGGCATAAACACTTTATAGTCATCGTTTAGAGTCTAAATGGGCCTATATGAAGCTGGAGCTGATAGGTCTTTACAACTTTACGTATTACAGATTTCTTCCAGCATGTTGGTGCTTCACCTCCCTTTAAAATGCTGTTAAACAAAACCTTCCAGATATTTATCACTTTTTTTTCCCTCTTAGATTCCAAACTTCTACAGGAATGCCATCTGTTTCTGGGGGCTTTCTTGTGGGTTAGTTAAATATCACCATATTTATCTCACCTCCTCCTGTCCTAACTTAGCAATTGAGCCTCATCTGCCTCTTCCCTTGCATATTTAATTCTTCCATAAACATTTCAATTTGTACTTTTTCTTGATTTCCACATTTATGTGCTTTATACAGTTTATCATAAAATATCTGAAATATGTCTAATATCTCTGTAGGATCTCTGGTTATTTTCCTTGTTGAAGACTCCCTAAGCTGGCAACAACCCTTTCTACTTTCTGTATTGCCTGAGCCTTTGTGCCAAAACCTTTTGTGCTCTGTAGTTATTATCAAAAAACAGATCTGATGTTATACAAGTCATCATTCATCATAAGGTCACTATAGAGTCTTGGATCCGATATCAGATCCGAGCCAGCGAAATATGGACAGATCCAGGACTCTAGCTCCTCCCTTTCCCGTGATGCCCTGCCACTCTCTGACCCCCGGATCTCGTTTGCCGTGTATCCTGTGCAGACGTGGTTCCAGTGGCTCTAGCTAGTTAAGCGCTTTTTATCTTATTTCCTAATTCCAGGTAGTTTTCTAGTGTAGTGTTTTAGTGTGGTTGTTATTGTAGTTACCTCCCTTCCCTTAGCTTAGGTTTTCTTTGTTAAGTTACTGTGCTGGGTTTTTTGGTGCCCTTTTTGTAGTAGCCATTAGGGCTATGTTGGTTGTTGGTGGTATTTTTAGTGTGGTAGTTTAGCTTAATTGGTTAAATTATGGCTGATAAACCTGCTGGTTTGAAGAAATGTTCCTCATGCGATCGGAAAGTGCCCCATTCCGACGCTCACAAAGAGTGTGTGTACTGCTTGGGCACTCCGCACCTGGAGGTTGAAAGCGACCTTTGTGCTGTCTTTAACCCCAGTGCTTTGGTGGAGCGCTGCAAGAAACTTTTGTTAAAGGTCTGGCCCAGGGGGACCTTTTGTTTCCCCCTCGAAGGCTTCCTCTTCCTATCCGAAGAGGAAGGCCCCTTCCATCCAGCCAGCTCCCTCAAAGAAACCACAGCTGTCAGATTCGACTCCAGCCCAGTCCATCTCTGAACCAAGGACTTCAGAGGCGAGAGCCGCTGAGCTGTCTCTTGGATCCAGGCCCTCTCCAGATCAGAGGCCCTCGGATCTGACCAAGATCAGGCCAGGCCAGCCTCAGATTTGACCTGTTCATCAGATCCATCCTCTGTGCCAATTAGGCCTTTGGATCCAACAGGATCATCAGATCTGATTATAGTCTTGGAGGAAGTTGTTGTCCCTTCTACCTACAAACCAAGGACTCAGTCAGCTTTGAGACATGGGAGCCATTCCCCAGAACATCTCATTAGGTCAGGAAGATCTCCCTCCAGGTCCACCCACTCCTCTTCTTCCCCTAGATCTTTGAGGAGTTTTTTGCTCTCAGATAGGGACAGGGTGATGAGGAGCTTCCTCAAGGCCCAGGGGAGCCTCGGCCCTCCCAGTTTCCTATTCTCCTCATCCAACCCCTGTGGCTTTGGATTCTAGGGACCAGGATATCTGTGGTCAGATTCCGGCAAGGCTGAGTATCCCCCTTTCTCGACCCCGTCGGGGTCCCTGGCTTATTCTGTTCCTCCACCCTCAGATCAGAATGAGCCCCATATAGGTGTGGTTGACGCCGGTTCAGCAGGTGGGGGTTGGGGGGGGATCTGGTACCATCTTCTCAGACTGGTCTCTCCCCCTTGGTGCTTTGGCCTTTGATAGCTCTGGGCTGGTGACATCCTTGGAACTCTTGAAGCAAAAGGGTGGATGGTCTCCCCAACCCCTGTCTTCAGAGGAGTCCGTATTTCTGAAGACGTTCAGGATGAGCCCATCCTGGGTGTCCCACCCTACTGATGAGTTGGTAGACCTGATCCGTCAGCAAGACCTTGAAGGAGCCGGACGTGGTGGAGCCTTTGCCTAAAAGGGCTGACAAGTTTCTTAGCCCACCTGCAGACCATTCTTTCTGGAGCAAAGGTCTCCCAGTTGATGCCATAGTGGTTGCCGTCACCACTAAAAAGGAGCTAGCACAGAAGTGCTGCATAATCCATTCCCCGAACTGGGAGTTCTGGGCGACAGACCATTTTGGGATGCGGGTGTACTCCTCAGCTACCTTTGGACTGAAAGCAACAAATTATTTGGCACATTTTATCCACCTCCAAAGGGATTAGGTCCAAGAGCTTTCCACTTCCCTTAGAGTTGTTGCCAGCAGAGGACCTCAAGAAGGTGTCTCCCAAGCTATCCACTCTGACTTCCCTCACAAATTCCTCAATGAGATTAGTTTTCAGTGCTGTTGAAGCTACCTCTTATGCAGCTGGTACAGGCATTGCTTTGAGGCATCATGCCTGGTTATGTTTATGTGGGTTCACAGAACCTTTCAAGGTATCCTTTACCAATGCCCACTTTAACGGTTCCAATCTTTTTGGACCTTCCATGAAGAACACTTTGACCTGCACCGTGCAGGAAGAGAAGACTCTGTCTGCAGTCAGGATAAAGTTTTCTGCTCTCCAGAGGTCCTTCTGTAAGACCCGAATGGAAACTAGGAAGATGTGGTTCCATAAGGCACAGTCTCCTTTTCAGGACGCTCCTGATGAATCCTCTTTCAGAGGCAGGAGGAGAGGTTTCAGTGGATGACAGACACCCTCGAGGCGGGAGGGGGTCTGCAAAATCAGGGCTCCAAGAAACCCTTCTCTGAGTAGCCCTATCAGTGCTCCTGAAGTGTTGCCCATCTGCTCAGCCCTGGAGGCAGTTGGGGGTCTCATTTCCCTACACCCACTAGCCTGGACAAACATCATTTACAATCGGTAGGTATTAAATATCATTTCCAGGGACTGTTTCATTCCTTTTTCAGAACCTCGCCCAGTAAGAACTTACCTCCCAAATGATGTTCATCGTGCATACAGCTGCAGTCATAACAGATGGGTTCTCCTGCCATCAGGCGGGTCCTCGGTCGGCCGAATTCAAAAGTCTAGGTCCGGCGTCGGTTGTCGTCGCTTCTTCCGAAACCAAAGTCTTCTTGAAAGCTAAGTACCCGTTGAAACTTTTCTTGCCTCAGACCCGATATCAGACAAAGTTAATAATTGTATTTCTTGTGGGAAGCAAATGCCGCATAAGGATTTCCATTCCCAACAAGCGCACTATTGCGTCGGTGAGTAAGCCCAGCATTATTTGACTCCAGTTTGTGTCAGCATAAGGATAAGGACCGACACACGAGGTCGCGGCTCTACTACCGACACCTTAAAGCCCGGTACACATGGTCGGTTCTCAGCGAGGCACCTCGCAGCCCCTGACTACGGCGCGACACTTCTTTGGCGGTGTCTCCTGTCCGTGCCAGCGCAGGCTCCTCGGCCCACCCGACGTGTCTTCAGACCTTCCTCTTCTTTCTCCATCAAAGCTTTCACTAAGTCTAAAGCTACCATGCGAACATTCTTACTCCCCTTTCTTTGAAGACTCTGATGCGGAGTCCATCCCCTTCTGTATCCCAGATTTACTCATTGGGAAACTTTTGCATACTGTAAGGGAACACTTCCACTGGGAAGCTCAGTTAAGCCTGACAGGTACAGGGGGTTCCTGACTCACACAATTTCAGTTAAGCCTGACACTACAGGGTGGTCTGACTCACACACCAATTTCTATACAAAAGCCATGCTGCTGACCCAGAAACCAAACCCCACAGGGCCCCCAAGGGAGTTAAGGCCTCTCCCACTAAAAAATCCATTACCTTCAGAGAGATTCCAGATCCTTAGAAGGTGGGGAAAAAAATATATATATGGCTACCTTAACCATGGGGGCCTTAAACTGTCAGTTCAACAGTTTTGTTATCACAATTGAAAAAAAAAATCACAACAACCTGTACAACCAGACTTGAAGGTTGCAGGATTGTGAAAAAAAAAATGTCATGTCACCTGTACAACCACTTGGGGAAGGAGTTGCAGGATTTGATGCATAGTGCAGAACAAAGTGGGTAAGCATACCTTACAATGTGGTTTTGATGCTCTAGAGGCCTCATGGTAGCTGCTGTGACAGGGATCAGTCATACGTGGGCATGCCTGGCTCAAGGAACAAGCCTTGCAAAAGGCTAAATCAACATGCAAACTGAAAGATTTTCTACACACCTACGTTCAGTTTTAAAGAAATGGGCCTTTCATCCTTTGGTCCACGGACACCGACCAAAAGAGGCAGATACAGATAGGGGGGCGAGGGCAGGGCATTCAGGATCGTTTAGAGGCAGACAATGGCAAGCTCCTACACAAGAGGTGGTGAGTTTGCATAAAACAAGTCTCAAATGGCAGCCCCCTTAGGAGAAAGCTGGCATTATTTTCAAAAATTGGCATATTGTCACAAAAGGAAAAAAGATGGAGACCTATTTTTGGTTATCCATCCCTAAACACATTTTCTGTACCAAAATTCAAGATGCTCTCTCTAGCACAACTTTTTCCCACCAAGAGCAGGAGTCTTGGCTGGTAACATTGAACCTCAAGGAGGCATACCTTCAACCCATCAATTCTCTGCATGCTTTTGGCTTATCTACTGCGCCCAGTATATTCCTGTGATTGCCCTGGCATTCATTTGCCCTACTGCAGACTTCAGGGGATACAAATATACCCCCTATTTGGGACCTGCTCTGGCAAGGACAGCAAGACAGCTTCTTCATTCTTCTGAAACATCTGGTAATAATGTTGTTGAACTCTCTGGGATACACAGTCAACAAAAAGAGGCTAATACCTCTCCACTCTCAAGATGGGTTACCAACAGTGCCAGCGGACACAAACATGGCCTACCTCAGCCAGAGAAGCAGGCAACGGGGGGCATTCAATCAGGCAGAGCACTATTGCACCAGGCGCTGACTGCAGGAAAAAATCCTGCAGGCTCTGGGATTCATGGCATCTTGCATCTTACTAATCCCATGTGCAAAGCTGCATATGAGGAAACTACAATGGTACCTGAAAACGCATATGGTCTCACAGCCACAGTTTGGAAAAACAAATACCACCACTAATTCATGTCTGCAAAAATTTCTGTTCTGTGGTGGGCTCAATGCCAAACAAACACAGGTCTTCCATTTTCAGCAAGCCTCAAGCAAATCAAGTCATATTCTTCATCAATGTCCAAAAAAAAAGCGGTACACCAATCTAAAATGGCTTTCAGGATAATTACCTGAACCTGTTCAAGCTTTCAGATTCTTCAACACCACAGTTATGTGGTAAATACACAAACAGACAGGAACACACACATAAGGGAATAACATACAACCATGTCATGCATACACGCAGCCATGGATGACATAGGAATGGACTTACAAGTACTTGTACAGCACAAACAAACCCCAGGGCTTGAAAAGACAAAGGGCGGACAGCTTAAAGCAACTTACCACGAAAGATGTCAAATGAAACACGAAGTTCATCAAATCCAAAAAGAAATAATCCAGGAAAGGGAGAAATCTAGAGCCTTGCCTCCCACAAACACAAAAAACAAACATTGAAAATTCTCAAAATTTTTTTTCCAAAAGGCCTGGAGAGTGGATGACAGTTTGCCTTCCCCACCTCTTCCTCTGCTGCCCAAAGTTCTATTGAAAACCAGAGCAGACAGACCAAAGATGATTCTCATTGCTCCGGACTGGCCAAGGCAACACTGGGTACTGAGGAGCCTGGCTGGCATTCCCACCACCATGGATGCCTCTAATGCCTCTTCTTCTGACTCAGCACAGCTAAAAACACTCAATCTAGCCAGACCCTACTCCAAGGAGGTGCAGGATGTCATTTTGGGAGGCAGAGAGGCCATCAACTAGAAACTTACTCCATAAAGCGAGAGCGGTTTTGTGTCTGGAATGAGGAAAAGGCCAGGATCCTGGAAAAACTGAATTTACCTCCAAACACAGTATTTGGCTGAGCTATCAAAATCCATGCCTCTCAGCCATTCTTGCAGAATACAACACTGATCCACCTTTATTCTTTTCCACCCTCTCGTAAGACAGTTCCTCATGGAAACAACTTCCTGGCTATCACCTCAGCTCCTCAGAGAGAGTCAGAGAACTTCTGAGCTCTCATGGCTGTGCAGCCTTTATCATCTTCTAAACCTCAAAACAAAGGGAGAGATCCACAGACATCTTGGACTCTTGGTATTATTATTATTTGGACAGAATAAGAAGAAAATCAAAACACAGACTTTGTTTTGTGTCCTCTAGGAGCTCAAGGAAAGCAATTTTCCAAACAGACAATCTCAAAATGGATAGCCCACCTTTTGCGGCAAAACTGTACCTACAGGCATAAGATCCTCATTCACCAGGGCCTATGCCTCTCCAGCTTTCCAGGGACCTCTCCTACCTTGCCTATTTGGAGTAGCCACTTGGAGTTCTGGCCATACCTTCTCCAAGCACTAGCACTCTACCATTTATGCACAAAAGGCTAGAGCAGGCTTTGCCACTTTCTGGCTACTTGCAAGACATTTGGCTCCTCCTAGTTCCACTCCACCTTCACCACACCACACTTGGCTTTTTTGGCTGCCATCTATTATGTATGCAGCTGACTGCGAGTAACATAGTACAGTTTTAGTACTACCATACCTGTAGATGTTCGAGTGCTAACTCACAACTACCAACAAATTCCCTCCCCTCCTCTTCCTTGGGACAGGCCGCCTATGAGCTACAACCTCGTTTCTAGCCTGGTGGATGTATTCATTATGATGTTGCTTGCTTGCACTGTATGTTTTTTTTATATATTGCACTGCATTATTACACCAATTTATGTATGCATCCTTCTGGGGCACCACACAGACATCTGGGGGCAGAAAAACTGAAGAAACCTGTTATGACTGCAGCTGTATGTATACTTCGAACATCTACATTTATGGTAGGTACAAAACTGTACTTTCCAGCCAGTCAAAGGGAGATGGCCTTCAAAGACGTTCAACAACAACTTCTAAAAAGAGCAATCCAAAAGGTCCCAGCAGGACAAAGAGGATCCGGCACTTATAATTGCTTCTTTTTAGAGACAAAAAAGACAGGGGACCTACGTCCTAGTCTGAATCTCAACAAGCTCAATCTTTCAGTGAAGATGTCAAAATTCCAGATGGTCACTGCTCAGTCTTTTCTGCCACTTTTACACAAGGACGATTGGATATACTGTGTAGATCTCCAGGATGCCTACTTGTTGTTGTGTCTTTCGGCTTTTCCCGGTTAGGGGTCGCGACAGCGGAACTCCGGTCCGCTAATGATTGGCAGTAGATTTTTATGTGCCGAGTTGCCTGCCCTGATGCACAACCTTCAACGAAGGTACGCCCACTCATGCATGTCTCCACACAAAAAATGCTCTAGCTGAGAATCGAACAGGACGTCTTACTGTGAGGCGACAACGCTACCGCAGCACCACTTCCGCAGTTCTATCACATCAAAATAGACAGGCGCTCCAAGAGACATCTTCGCTTCCGGCTAGGAGCCAATCATTGCTAGTTCTGAGCCCTACCCTTTGGTCTCATCACAGCCCCTCAAGTGTTTACCAAATGTATGGTGGTAGCAGCAGCTCACCTGCAACTGCAGGTGTTCCGGGTCTTTGCTTATCTAGGTAATTGGCTCCTCATGGAACCTTCAAGGCATCAACTGATACAGGCAATTCAGTATGTTCTCTCCCTCTTCCGTCAGTTGGGAATAACAGTCAACCTGGCGAAATCCAATCTGATCCCCACTAAACAGTTGGAATTCATAGGGGTTCAGTTAGGCTCTGTTTCGGAGATTGCAGCCTTTACCCTTGTGCAATATTCAGTTAATATGGGAACAGGTCAATGGAGGCATAAACACAAAGGCACACCACTGGCGCGAATATCCAACAAAACTCTTTATTGAAAGTAGAACAGTAAGCGCTTTCACATTGCACAGAACGCTTCTTCAGACTTAATGAAATTTTAAAACCAAACTGCCATTAAATAGCTCTTCATGCATCACCTTACCCATGATTACCTACAATTAAAACCTTAAAGCGGTAAACATAGTCTTATATCATGATCTATGTATAAGAATAGACTTAAAATACATATAAAATATATATATCAATAAACCTAGAAATACAATGCTTGAAAATATACATATAAGAGATATGAAAAATATATGTAAATAAATAATTTACTAATAAAAACTCTACACCTACATAATACTACTAAACTGGGTAAATGCAATCATGACTAAGCTATTTATCGAACACTATATTGAACTGTCACTACAAAAACAAGTATGTAAAAGGCAACTAAGAACACTGCTATCAATAGCAAACATGGCGGCCTATAAATAATGACATAGGTGATATCTGGAATAACTAGCACTAGGCTGAGGTGTAATGTCCTCTAATGAAGAAATGTGTGAAAATATGTATGTAACTAGTACTGTGATGCCAAGTAAGGATTCAGCGATTGATCGGTCTGTCTTTCAGAAAAGGTTTCAAGCTCACCTTTTCATTGAGACCATGTCCCTTATCTGCCTGATACCTCAGAATCCATTTATTTTCCTCCTTTTCAGTGTAGTTCTTTATGTTCCCTAGTCTAGTGCTGGTTCTGATAAGCTCTATAGCCGTAAAACTAAATTTATGACTTAAATCATTGCTGATAGTATGTCTCGCTAAGGCATTATGCTCATCTTCTCGTCTTATGGTGTACAAGTGTTCTCTTACTCTCTTAACGTTCTGTTGGTCTTTCCAGTATAGAAAGATTCACATTTCGAACACTGAGCTAAATAGACCAAATTCCATCATGGCTGGTCAACCTAGATACTCTTAGTCCTTGTCCTTTTACTATAGAGAGAGATAACACTAAAGATATAGTACAGTCAGGTAGGTAAGGCACTTTTGCCTGCCGGAGTTGTAATCACTGTAAGTTCATGAAGAATGACACCTTCAAACATCCTGATACCGGGAAGCTATATAGTTTTAAGCACTACGCTGACTGTAAATCCAGGAATTTGGTCCATTTAGCTCAGTGTTTGAAATGTGAATCTTTCTATACTGGAAAGACCAACAGAACATTGAGAGAGAGAAAGTAAGAGAACACTTGTATGCCATAAGACGAGAAGATGAGCATAATGCCTTAGCGAGGCATACTATCAGCAATGATTTAAGTCATAAATTTAGTTTTATGGCTATAGAGCTTATCAGAACCAGCACTAGACTAGGGAACATAAAGAACTACACCAAAAAGGTAGGAAAATAAATGGATCCTGAGGTATTAGACAGATAAGGGACATGGCCTCAATGAAAAGGTGAGCTTAAATCCTTTTCTGAAAGACAGACCGATCAATCGCTGAATCCTTACTTGGTATCACAGTACTAGTTATATTCATATTTTCACACATTTTTTCATTAGAGGTCATTACACCTCAGTCTAGTGCTAGTTATTCCAGATATCACCTATGTCATTATTTATAGGCCACCATGTTTGCTATTGATAGCAGTGTTCTTAGTTACCTTTTACGTACTTGTTTTTTGTAGTGATAGTTTAATATAGTGTTAGATAAATAGCTTAGTCATGATTGTATTTACCCAGTTTAGTAGTATTATGTAGGTGTAGAGTTTTATTAGTAAATTATTTATTTATATATATTTTTTATATCTCTTATATTATTATTTTAGAGCATTGTATTTATAGAGTTATTGATATATATTTTATATGCATGTTAAGTGTATTCTTATATATAGATCTTGATATAAGACTATGTTTACCACTTTAAGGTTTTAATTGTAGGTAATCATGGGTCAGGTGATGCATGAAGAGCTATTTAATGGCAGTTTGGTTTTAAAATTTCATTAAGTCTGAAGAAGTGTTCTGTGCAACGTGAAAGCACTTACTGTTCTACTTTCAATAAAGAGTTTCGTTGGATATTCGCGCCAGTGGTGTGCCTTTGTGTTTATGCCTCCATTATTCTTCATTTTGTACCACAGAGGCACTTTATCCTGAAGACTGAGTTTTTTTGCTGTGAGTAATACGGGAACAAGTCACACCGATCTTAGACCTGTCCCCCCCCCCCCCCCAGTTTACCTGGTTCTTCAGACTCTTGGATCCATGGCTTTGGCCATTCATCTCATTCCCCTAGCCAGGTAACACATGAGAGTGTTGCAATGGACCTTAGCTGTCTAATGGTCTGCTCTGCCATAAAACTGACGCCCGTGTGCAGACCTCACCTCCAGTGGTGGCTTCAGTCTCAGGATCTCTTTCTAGGCAGGCCCTTCTCTCTCCCACCGCCCATGGCCATACTGACCACGGACACCTCCCTGCTGGGGGGGGGGGGGCATTTTCAGGGGAAGACTGTCCAAGGCATGTGGTCCCCAGTAGAGACCAAGTTGCAATATAAACTTTCTGGAAGTGAGAGCAGTTCTTTTGCCATTGCAAAGCTTCCAGGACTGCCTCCATCTAGGGCTGATTGTAATTCAGGCAGACAGCATGACAGTCATCTGGTATGTCAACAAACGGGGGGGACATGCTCTTACCCATTGTGCAGAGAGGCCTTGAGAGTGTGGGAATGGGCAATGTCCTCCGGCCACTTCCTTATTGCAATGCACATACCTGGGGATTCCAATGTGTTGGCCAATAGGCTTAGCAGATCTATCTTGACTCCTTACGGGTAGTCCCGTAATCCTTCATTAACAAAGTAAATTTTTGACCATTGGGGTCAACTGTGCTGCAACCTTTTTACCTCCCCAGCCAACCACAAATGCAGCAGGTACTTCACACTGATCCACTCTTAGGGGGGAGTCACCTAGGGATGCTCTAGTTAATGATTGGCCTCCAGGTCTCCTTTACGCCTACCCTCCACTCTCCTTAATACCCAAGGTTCTGCAGAAAGCTCAATGCCTGAGGACATCCTTTATCCTCATTGCCCATTTCTGGCCTTGTCAGACATGATTCCTCTTCATTAGGTCTCATCTGAAGCATCCGCCATGGGTACTGGATCCCAATCAGGATCTGACTTCCCGTCCGTCGGAGCTTCCTCTCCCAAACCTTCAGACCCTTTGTCTAACCCCATGGTTTCTTCAGTTCCAATGATCCTAAACCAGTCCAGGCTAGCGTTCCCCATTCAATGTATCATTCTAAACACCCAGAAACCCTCCAGGGTATACAGTAGGAAGGGGAAAAGATTTTCTATCCGGGCTAAGAGCATGAATCTGGATCCCTTTTCTGCTTCAGTTTCAGATATACTTTTGTTCTTGTCCTCCTTTTGCAAGCGGGAACAAGTTTTTTTACTGTCAAGCTTCAGTTGGTGGTGATTTCCAACTTTCATGTAAGTTGAGTCTACCTTTTCATCTTAGCTTTGTAAAACATTTATGAAAGGGGGTTTTCTGCTTTGGCCTCTGATTCTCTGACTAGGGGTCCTTTTGAGCCTGCTAGTTCCTGCAACCTCAAGTTCCTGTCTTGGAAGATGGCCTTCCTGGTGTCTATTACCTCAGCTAGGAGGGTATCAGACAAGCAAGCTCTCACCATTACTCCTCCTTACTTGATTTTTCACAAGGACAGAGTCTCTCTTAGGGCGATCTCCTCCTTCTTGCCCAAGATTGGTTCTAGATCATCTCTAAACCAATGTATTCAGCTTCCAGTTTTCTTCCCCAACTATTCCAGCAGTGGGGAGTATATCCTACTTACCCTGGACATTCAGCAGTTACAGTTCTCCCTGCATAGGACAAAAGTTTTTTGTAAGTCAGAACAACTCTTTGTGGCTTTTTCCCCTAACAGACATGGCCTTCCAGTTTCTAAGGTCACTATTTCTAAGTCGATAGCTAGCTGTACCTCTACGGTCTTAATCACCTTGATGTTCCATGAGATGTCAAGGTTCATTGTACAAGGTCCATAGCAACTTGTCAGCCTCTCATGTTTATTTTTCATTACAAGCTTGATTTTGTTTCTAGGAGCAGGCCTTCCTTTGGCTCCATGATTTTCCAGCATGTCCTTCCTTGAGGCCTCTCAGGGTTGATGGTAGCTGGGGACTCTGGCCCTATAGTGATGAATGATGAATTGGATAACATCATATTAAGAGTTATGTGCTTACTGTAACTTCCATCTGTTATCCTACATCATCATTCATCACATTTTCCCCTTCCTGCATCCCGTACCTTGTAGATCAGGGAGGAAGTTAGAGTTTCCCTCCAGTCTTGTGGGAGTAGTGTTGAGGCACTTTGCAGCAAACTTGATCTGGTGGGTCAGAGGGCAGCAGGGTACCATGAGAAAGGGAGGAGCTAGAGCCTTGGATCCATCTGTAGTATTTTGCCTGCTTGGATCCGATATCGGATCCAAGACCCTTTAGTGACCTTATAGTGATGAATGATGAATAAGACAGATGCCAAGTTATGGTAGGTACATAACTCCCATTGCTTAACATCAGTCCTTCAAAACTCATGCATATTGTCCAGGTAGTCCTTATTTTCTCTTTGCTGTTATGCCTCTACTTGTTCTGTCAGAATCCACCTGTTCTGCAATACTTTAACCTTTGTCAGTCCCTCTAAATAATTCTTATTTCTTAACCATAGCTCTTTATCTTTTATTTCTAACCTATTTTTAAACTGCACTTCATTTTATCCTAATCCCTGGCTATATTTTTGTAGAAATTTCTATTTTCCCTAACAACTCCCAAATAATTTCCACTACCCGATTCTTAAATTCCTGTCTAGCAGATAGGTGGGGAAGTGCCAGTGTCTCATTTTTATTTCATTACCATGCATTTTGATTTTATTTATTATTGGTGAGTGATCTGAAATATTGACTTTGAAGGAATTGTACTTACTTGCATGCACTTACCTAGATGAATGCCTCATTCAGGCCCCCATCCAAGAAGAGAGCGAGTCTGCCATGCAGATAACATCAGCCTTCTTCCGGGCTCTGTAATGTCCTTGAATCTTCTCAAATCACATTTAATCTCATCTCAGCATATCCAGTTACTGGGAAATATTTTGAACACCACCAGTCAAAGGGAATTCATTCTCTCACTGAAGCTGCTGTTTCTGACCCCATTTTTATATTTTCATACAGCAGTAAACTCAGGTTAGTTGCTAAAAAAACCTAAGACTCTTTCTCACTTCCAGAAACTAGCCTGAAACTCCATTCTTTGACCTTAACCCAAAAACATCCAGTCACTCTCTAATCCTAATCAGAAACCCTGCTCTTTAACCCTTACCATAAGTCTCCCAGTTGCCTCCTAAACCAAACTCCTACTTGATCCTACTCCACTTGGCTGCCAAACCTAAGCTCCTCAAATTCAACTAAGTGTCTAAATGGCAGCCCCACTTCCTCTCACTGGTTACTGCACTTATATTACAAACTCAACTATAAGTATAAGTGGCATCCCATGCAAGCTGCAACATTCACAAGTACCTGGCTTGCAAGACTGTGAACTTCGAGCAGCTAAGACTGAAACACTTAAAGCAGACTACCTTGGACTACCTCAAGAACTTAAGTTACATGGCGTCCTCAATCATAATGGTACCCTTAAAAAAGCTTCATATGGGAAGATTGCAATGGTACCTATGGAAAAGATAGTGCCAACATGCCCACTCCCTGGAATGTCCCATCTCTTCACCACCTAACATCAAGAAAGAGTTCTTAATGCATATTCAACAGCTGAATCTCAGTCACTGGGGTCCCTGTCAAACCAGGTCCAGACAGTCAAACACTGGATACAGATTCCTAAGACATAATTTGACATCTGTAGGTTTAGCTATAAAAGCATTCAAACAGGTGTAGCAACCAGAGACCCTGCATATCCTTTCAGGCAGAACAACAGTTACGTGGTACATAAGCAAGTGGGATGGAACCACTTTTTCATTATAAGTGAGCTGGCCATGGAAGCTTGTTATCTGACTTAGGATTCATGTCTTACCCTCAGATCATCTTATAATTTATCCCAGAAGAACTTCCTATCAGACCAGCTAAGTAGAACAGAAATAGACCATGCTGAGCAAAGATACATTTCTTGACTTGGTCGCTCATAGGGTACACTGAAATGGACCCTTTTGCGTCTCCAGAAAACAAGCAGTTTAGAAAATGTTGTTCCAGGACAGCAAACTAAGGTTCCTGAGTAATGAATGGCTTCTCAGTCACTTGGCAGATGTGTGTTTCTTTATGCCTTTTCTCCCATCCTTCTTTTCCTCAGGATATTTCAAATGGTACTGGAGGACTGACCAAAATATTACTCATAGAATCTTTTTGGCCAATACAGCAATGATTTTTTTTCTCCTGCTGAGCATGAAAAGAATGGACCATGTGCCATTGTCTCTTCCTGTGGATCTTTTGTCCTGGAACAATGGTCCACTCGTGCATCCCAACCTGGAGACATTAAGGGCAACACTGTAGATGATTTGGTATTCTTAGTCTTTGGGCACATGTTAACAAAGGGCATGCTCACAGTCATGATGGAGGCTAGGAAGCCAAATATAGTATCATACCTGTGGTGCTCATACCCTGACCATGCAACAGTCTTCATGGGCTTCAGAATTTATACAAATCGGGCTTACCTTATGCTTTATTAAAAGTACATGCATCTATTATATCTGACTGCCTGTTCTGGGATTCCTCACTTTATTTCTTACTTCTTTTAAAAAGGTTCTCCACTTGATGCCAACCAAGAAAAGAGCTGGTTCATCTTAGGACCAAAGCTGTCCACTGGAAACAATTCACACTACCACCATTTGAACCTTCAGCTTCAGCACCTCTTAGAGTTTTTGACATAGAAAACTGTCTTCATAGTGAACATAACTGCTACCAGGGAGATTTCTGAGCTATGTGCACTGGTTTGCAAACAACCCTTCCTCTTATGTCACAAGGATAAGTTGTCCTCAACAACAGTCTAGCCTTCATGCCCAAGGCATAGAAAGATGTGTTACTTAAACAGGCAAGTAAACTTCCTAGAGCTTTCCCATACCACACAGGGCAAGAGAAAATAATTTTGCATACTGTGGATGTATGTAGGCAACTGTAAATTTACCTAGAAAAGACTGAAGCTGTAAGAAAACAGGACAGCTATTCATAATCTTTGCAAAGTGTGGTGGAGGGTAGGCTTGTGTCAGAACAGACTGTCTAAAAATGGCTAGCCCACTGCATCTCATTTTGTTACTTCTTCCATAGAAAATCTGCACCAAGATCTATCAGGGCATACTGTGCTAGGGCAACATCAGCAACTACAGTCTTTTAAGGGGATTGCACACAGCCCATCTTAGAAGCACTGTTTTTCCAAAATGTGACTTGATCCTCCAGAGCCAGGGCAGGTTTTGCCATGGCCATCTATCAAAGGCTATTACAACCAATTCTTTCACAGGACCAGCTTTGGGAATCTTCCCAAGAGTTAGCACTATTTCAACACAGCACAATACAAAAAACATGGTACAGTTGTGTGGAAATGTATTCTATTTGTATATGTTTGAGTATCTTCAATGTTTCAGTAATATTTCACTCCCTCTCTCCACCCCTATGTTCTTGACTTGTTACCATCCTTGGATACATAGAATCATCGGATCATAGGAGTTTACTAGGCTGTCAACCCGGAGGTCATTTCAAGCCTAGCCGTTTCATCCCGTGTAATACCATAGATAAGCTAGTCAATACCCAGGATTGCATTTAGTAATGGTTGCCCATGTCCAGGAGAGTTGTGGGTGCTATCGCCTTTAAAAATTTATGGTGCCCCGTCCACATGTCAAGGTTCCTTTTAAACAGTGTCATAGAGATGCTCTGTTTCACATGAATTGGTAGCCTATTCCAAAGATGAGGCAGTCACTGGGAGACAGATCTGTCCCTCCAGCATGTCCTGTTTAAGTAGCAGGCCATATTTGGGTCCCTGGAATGGGTAACTCTATTCCCGTTTGATTTACAGATGTGCAGCAAGTTCATTAGGTTTGGGTCTGAGATTGCTCTGTAAGCCAGGCATAAGTCTCCCCTAAGAAGTCTATATGATACAGAGTATAGTGACAGGGACTTTAGTCAGTCTGTGTAAGGCATGTGCTGTAGTCCCTTGGATCTTCTTTGTTAGAAACCTCTGAGGTCTCTCCAGTTGCTGCAGGTGCTTTATATGGTACATACCAAAGGGGGCGTTATACTCAATTATGGACCTGATTAGTGTTGAGTATAGACATGTTATAACCTCTTTTGATCTCAAGGCGATGCCTTTAATAATCAAGTGCGATATGTAGAAAGCCTTCCTTACTGCAGTAGACACATGTTGGTCAAAGTTAAGGTCACATTCAGCTTGAGATCTCAGATCCTTTACCACTTCAAATGTACTCAGGGTATTGTTGTTGATGTGATAGTGTGAAAGAACATTGTTTTTGTCGAAGTGAATGACAATGCATGTCTTTGCATTCAGTTTGAGACCTTGATTAAGACACCAGTCATTGGTCTGCTTAAGACCCCCTTGACAAATACTGACATTATTTGGGGATTCAGTAATTGCACCTAATTTGCGGTTGTCTGCAAACTTGGTCAGCTGCAACCCCTTAATTTTGGCCTGAACTTCTGAGAAGTACATACCAAACAGAAGGGGGCTCAGCACTGACCTTTGTGGCACTCCAATGGTGACAGGTCTGCTGGTTGATGTAGAGTCACCTACTTTGATAGTGTATGTCTGTTTTTTGAGCCAGCTGGCAACCCATCTTACAACAAAGGGGTTTACATTCAGTTTGCTAAGTTTATCAGTAATGCCCAAATGTGGGATTGTGTCAAAAGCCTTTGCCAAGTTGAGGTAGGCTGTGTGCACAGATTTTCCCTTTTCAATGGTCACATTTTCAAAGAAATGCACCAGATTTAACAGGCAGGATCTGCCCCTGACGAAGCTGAATTGGGTTGGAACCAGGGTTTGGAGGTTGCCTGTGTCTTTATTTAGGAGGTCCATAATGATGTGTTCTATGGCCTTACAGATGAGGCTATTCAGACTTATGGGTCTATAATTACCCATGTCTATTGCTAGGCCAACTTTGTTGAGGGGAATAACTGTGTGTTCTCCATTCCGTTGGAACAAAGTCTGTGGTTAGGCTGTGATTGAAACGGGTACTTGATGGTGATGCTAGTTCATGCTTTAGTCTGTTTAGAAGACAGCCTGGGATGCCGTCTGGTCCCACAGAGGCTGTTTTTTTTGCCTTGGACAAGGCTTTACTGACCTGCTCTTCAGAAATGTAGAGTGGAAGGGGGGGGTTGGGGCAAGGTTTGTGATAACTTTGGAGGAGATAAGGTAGTGAAATTTTCACCATACCTATCCTCTGGCAGGTTTGCTATCTCTGTGGGTTCAGTGGGTGTGGTACCATTAGTCACTGGTTCAGTACATGTTTGGTTGCTACCTTTTAGGCTGAGTACATAGCTGTAAAAGGCCTTATGGTTAACCTTGGTTGTGCTTGCTAAGTTTTTCTCAAAGATGCCCTTAGAGGATTTGACATGTTGTCTTATTTGCCTGTTGAGGCTGAAGAGGGTGCTTTTCCATAGCTGGTGCCTTGCCTTTTTTTTCTTGGACAGCAACTTTTTGCATTTGTTTTAAAGTTGAAACAACAGACAAAAAAGAAGATTGAGTCCAAACCAAGCCAATATAAGAAGATTTAGTAATAAAAATAGTGCATGTTAGCGCTTTCCGGTGGATACCCTTCTTCAGACAACATACATTGATTCTAAAACATCTTATATACATTTTAGAACTCATTAGACAATTAAACAATCAACATTTATATTTCACCCAACTTTTTTTCAAGGCTGGTTTTAAAGGAACACAATTATTAAGACCTGGTGCTGTATCTGCAGCCAAATTTAAAATCCATTTATGCTCTGCATATTCAGTTGTGTTAACAACATCACCCCCCCTCCTACCTTCTTGTATTATTTGCATTACCAAAAATGAAAAACTATGATCCGGAAAACGTTTAATATGTTGATATAAAGCATTTTTCTCATCTCTCAATCTGATGGAAGACAAATGATTTAAAATTCTAGTTTTCCCTACATAAAAACTTGAACATTGTTTACATTGTGCAAGATAGACCACATTTGCAGTATGGCAATCAGCATAAAAATCAAAGCTATATTTTCTATTAGTAGTTGGATGTATAAAATGACCTGCTCTATTCAGCAAAGTGCATGCCTTACAATGTCTATATGGAAATGTCCCTAACCTTGAATACTTTTTACTATTCTTCTGCCAGGACCTGTTATGTCATGAACCCGATGAACATGATTTTTATGCTGATTGCCATGTATCTTTGTAGCATAAGACACTGAGAAATGTGGCTTTGCTTCTCCTCCATTCATTTTAATGCAGTTTTCTTACTATATGTATTACATGTTCTGTGTACATTTGATTGACAGAAAGCTTAAAGGCTTCATTATCTGGGCCACTCTAGTATGTGCTTTGTAGCTGAATTCATTCCAGTACCACATGGGATGTAATAGTATTGCACTGATGCTGTATTGTATTAATGTGCATCATGTGCTGCAGCATTTGATTTACATACTGATTACTTGATACTGTAATACCCATAGTAACTGCATGGGCACTGTACTGTTGCAGTTTTCTGATATGATTTATTTGTACTAGAAACATCTAACATGAATGAAAACCTATAGGAAGCCTTACTTGTTTCACCATAGTACAGACGGTGCTGCTTTGTTACAAATTGCACCAGAAGTGGTGCTTTACTTTTATATTGTTTTACTGCAGTGTAATACAGTGTCATTTTATTTTAACATGAGCAATATATTGTGTGAATCTAAAATTGTCCCTGGAGCCAATATTGTAGTACTGCATGGTAATATAGTCAACTCTTACATGCAGTACTCTTGTTACTTGTGTACTACTTACACTGTTGTTGATGCTTATCTCTAGGTGCAACATTCTTGTAAGGTAGCATTGCATTTTGTTAATAGATTTATTTTCTATAGTAGAGCATTCTGTTTTGCTTCTGCTGGACTGTATTTTGCACTGTGCAAAAATATATCAGTAGTTCAGCTCTTGTCATGTGATACCTATAGTATGAATTGGAAACCTGCAGATAGAAAGTAAAGAAGTTAAGTTTACATTGTTTTGAAGGAGATTATGGTTTAGTTTCTACCCTCATTCTGTGCTTGAAATAATGAAATGCATGAAAACCAGAAATGTGACATTAAGGCAGCAGCGTTTCAGCATTGCAAGAATCTCAGCACTAACTTAGCCTGTACATCTGTCATACCTCATACTAAGCATATCCTTACCTTTGCACTTGGCACAGTGGCACAGCTGATAGTGTTGTTGCCTCAGAACAAGAGGTTCTCTGGTTCGTTTCTCAGCTGGGGTGTCTTCTGTGCAGAGTATGCATGTACTCTCTGTGCTTGGGTGGGTTTTCTTTGGGTACTCTGGTTTAGTCCCGCACTCCAAAGACAGGCCATCAGTGTGAGTGTGCATGCTAGTGTGTAGTGTGGAAGAAGTGCCGCTGCAGTGGTAACGACCCGGCGGTGTAAACCTTGGCTTTAGATGATTATCACTGATGAAGTGACACCCCGATGCCATGTACAAAAATGGGAAAAAGGGGTTAGGGATGGATGGATGGATTTAGAGAGTGTTGCACCACAATACTTGCATACAACATTTACTTCTAACTTCATCTACACTAATCATAAGGCATCATGGGCATAATGGAGCATGTTTTCGTTGTGGTGGTAGTAGTAGCTTAAAAAGAAGTTTACTTGCAGTAGAGTCTGCTTTAGAAAAATACCAAACATTTAGCAGCTATATTACTTGGACATAATTTTGCTCACCACTCTTTTGCACTTGTTGATTTTCAGATGTTTCAAAATTTTGCACCTTTGCACCATGGCATGTGGTATATAAACTACCAAACAGTGCTTCCACCCTTCAGTGAACATTTTGGCTTCTTTTCATTCCAGAAAATTGCTTCTAAAATCTGTGTTTTTTCATATGATGTCACTGAGTATATACAGCAAACCACGGTGGCAAGGTTGCTTCCATAGATTTCAGTGGGTGCATCTCATTCCATGCACAAAGATAACATACTAAAGTCTTAAGAATGCACTACACACTTTCCAAAGGTGATGCCACGGAGGGAATACATATGTTGGGGGCTTATGGTTTAATAAAAACTTTACAAAGCTATTTTTTTAAATGGCACAATAATATAAGTAGTGGCAAGTGAGAAAATGCATTGTGGCACTTGACTACTTAGATATGGCTGTGCATATGTAAATGTCAGACGGAAGGAAACTGCGAGTAGTAGCATAGCTAGAGAGGGGCAGAGTGTTAGGAGACTTGATCAGCTGATTCAGATCATTGTTTAGTGCATGCCAGCATTTATGGTCCAAGCTGAAGCTCTGTAGCAAACCATGACTTGTAGAAAGCAAGCAGTCCACTACAGTTTAAAAGATGAAAAGATTAAATGATTTTTTGTTGGTTTTTGCTATTCAGTTTTTTCCAAGTAGAGAAGATATTTTTTTTTTTGCTGTTTAACTCTGACCAAGAAAAACATTTTTTTCTGTCTTTGTTTTGCTGGGATACCAGATTGGAAGACAGCACCACACGCCGCGCACCACAAGCAGCTTACTGCATCTCTCTGTGTGTAAGGTCCACAACTTGGGGACACCTAGTGGATGCTAGGTATATGACACAGTTGCAGAGACCACACTGGTTTATGCTGTGTCAGGGCAGAGATGTTTCTGCTGAATCAGGAAAACAGAAGGTATTTGTGGGAGTATGCGCATCTCCGTCCCTTGACCAGGCAATTGGAGTGATCTTTTGAGCAGTCTAGGAGAGGAGAGGGTAGGCCACTTCAGAAGACTTGCACCTGGCCTGCTTCCTGCCATCTATATTTCACTGCTAGGGGAAATGGCGAGCCTTTAGGGCTTACTAAGAAGGAATGAATGGGCCATAACTCCCACCCTTGGAAGTAGAAGATCATTTGGTTACAGGCAGGGGTGCCATTGGGAAAGGTTCTGTGAATTTGGAAGGCAGGTGTTGAACTAGATGTTGATTAAAAAAAAAAAAAGTGATACAGAGATCATTAATTTATTACAGCTTACAGAATCCAAAAAAAATGTATGTACTTGTTTTCTGTAAAAAAAAAAAAAAAAAAAAAAATTGGATGGGTATTCCAGAAGTTTTTGAGGAACATATGGAAGAGCTAGATGTATTTAGTACTGGGGCCATGGGACTGGAGATCCTGAGTAAGTGTGGTGGTGGAACTTCTTCGGTTTAAGAGTATCATGTTAGTCTTATACGAGTATTTAGTGTTTTCCTCCACCTTCTCCACTTTGTTTAGTAATTTAGTTTGATTCCTGAATAGCCTTGGTGCTGTCCATCTCTTCTTTGTGTTTGGAATTACACCTACTGTGTAGCGAGAGCAAGTCAGTAAACTATCAGTACACCATGAAACTGACAAGTTCAGAAAGTACACAAAAAAAAGTTTGTTTAAGGAAGGCACAGTCCTTTCAAGGACTGCAGTTAAACAAAAAGTTTGTTTCAGGATGACTCGATCCTTTCAAGGATTTATCAGTGCTGGCACTGGGGAAGAAAATGAATGCATTACTGGTAAATGATTAAGGTATACTAAAGAACAAATACACGTATGTTATCACACGCACAAGTTTGTGTGTGTACATATGTATGTGTGTATCTATACACACGCACATACACAGAGAGATACTAGATAAAGATATATATACATATATGTGTGTGTGTGTGTA
>NC_056735.1:1347836761-1347851761 GCF_019279795.1 Protopterus annectens | reverse complement strand
ATCTTTTTCATTCCCAGTGAGGGCGAGAGCAGTTGTAGGATGGCATCTTACAGGCAGCTCTAGCGGTGTTTGATCCCCTCACTGGCATTTTGGCAATGAAGACATATGTGTATGAACCTAAATCTGGCCCATCTGTGGCTGACGGGTGCACCTGAATTCCTCCACTGTGTGCATGTTCGCACTCATCCACCTATAAGCACATGCACCCTCTTCCTGCAGATATTGCTGCAGGTTGCCCTGTCAAGGACCTCCATCTTCTTCTCATCAGGAGGAGGAGCAGCAGCAACCTTTCCTGCTTGACTTTTCCAGCACCCCAGCTGCTACTTAAACTCTGGTAATCTGGTTTGTAGTCTGGGATTAATCCCATTATACCACAGATCCAGACACCAGTTTTCAGTATTGTCATTCAAAAGCTTGCAACATATCCATTTTTTACATACTTCATAGAAGCAGTATATCTCATTTTCTGAATTCAGAACAGTTTGTTTTCTTTAGTTAGTTATTTAATTGTTTGTTTTATTTAGTTATTTAAGTAAGGAGACTATTTGTATTTTTTTTTTTATTATTGTAATTTTATTACATTCTAAGACAGAAAAGTATGAGCTTTCATAACAGTACTTCTTTATGGTGGGCCACAAAATAAAAATGTGGATATTTTCCTTTTTAACCTTTTGCACCTGATCATTATAGCCCATCAGACATGGTGCTATCTCTTGTAGCCACACGCCAGAGTGCAACCCTCCCTCTGCTGTACCATGGAGCCCCAACGTACTGTCAGGAGTCTCAGTGTACCCTTCATGATATGTGTAATCTCCCCATTCTGAGCCAGTAATCAAGGAGTCTGAATCCTCACCACTGGCACTGGGGAGGGATGTTTACTTGGAACAAAATGGATACACCCAGTATTTTCAGATGCATCAAGCACAATTTCCCTTAAGAGCACACAGAGAGCACACTCAGTCTAGAGTTTGGACTTCTCTGTCTCCCTCCAGGTCCCCAGTAAAACTCCTCACTGGCACAGCTGTAGAATTGAGACCTCGGTTGAGTGTCCAAGTCAAGTTCTCCAGCACCCTCTCTGTGAAACCACTACTTTGTGTCCCTTCTCCAGGCAGCTGAGGCACACTCTTTGAGAGGTGATTTTCACACACACACACACACACACACACACACACACACACACACACACACACACACACACACACACACCTGGGAAAGGCTGGCACAGATTTACTAGCTATGCCCCCTCCTGCCCAGACTATAAGGTAGTTACACTGCCACCAGACACGCCAAATCTCCAGCAGCTCCTGGAAGTCATAAAACAATTTCAAAATGCCACCCTTCCAGAGTAGCAATTAGTTCACCCCGAGGACAATGCCAAAAGCTTCCTAGTACAGACTTCTTGTCTCTGGCTGCATTGAGAATTGTAAGATACAATCTTTATGGCCTAAGCCAGATAATTTAATTTCAAGATATTTTCAAAGTTAGGTGGATTGAGATTAACCTCTTCTCTTACAGTATCTTCTGTTAAAACATGTCCATTTAACAGTTACATTAATGTTTTTCTTAACATTTTTAATAAGGTTATACATTTGGTACTTTTTATGTGTCTTAATAAACTGGTGGGGTGAAATAACTTCAGCAATTAAGCTTTTGAGTTCAAGTTGGAGTGAATTCATTTTAATTGATTAATTAATTGCATTCTTGCTGGGATAATGGAGTTAACAGTTTAATTGAAATGTATAAAAACTATTGCATTTTGGAAACAAGTTGTCTGAGGAAGTTTAGATATTGTTCTAACAAATGTTTACAATATTTCCTGGTAGTTGCATCTTAGGACTTAGATTTAGTAGAAGTAGAAGTTTATAAGTAGTAAAGTGTTCTGAGCATCTGGACCAAAAATGCAATTGCTAGCAATTATGAATCAATAGATGGGTGAAGTACCAGAAAAGAAAGAGTGGAAGAGATTCAACCAGAAAACGATATTTCAGGTATAATACATATCAGGATAGAAAGGATGAAGAAAGATAGAGTGAGAGGAGGAGGGATTGGGAAAGGCCAGGTGGAATTAAGAAGGGTGAGTGCAAGACCAGGTCCAAGAATTTAATAGATGGTCCTTTAAAGTTTTTTTGAAACAGTTTAAGTTAGAGATAGATCTTAAAGATAGAAGGAGTTTTGTTCCAAGCAGATGCTACTGAGTAATCATAGAGAAGTTTTCCAATTGTTGAATTGGGTTTGGAGATCTGGAGGAGGTGTTGGTCAGAGCTGTGAAGAATAAGGTTAGAAGTGTATGGGCTGATGAGTGTTGAAAGTGTAGGACAGGAGTGGGGTTGGTTAAGGATGGAGTGAGCCAAGAGTAGCTGAGGCAGAAGGAGTTGATGGTGTAGTTCAAGCAGCATAGTTTTTTAGTGATAGGCAGTGTGAGAGCAGTATGGTCAATTAGCAACAAATCTAGAAATGTTATTGTATGTTTGCTCAAGTTTAGTTAAGAGATTTGTTTGAAGGTTAGTAAGGATAGGGGCAGTGTGTAGTAGGGTGGGAAGAAGATAGGTTTGTGCTAGTGAAAGTTTAGATTTGTTTGTGAGGAATCTTTTTTTTCAATAATGTAGGCCCATTTTTTGATGTGTCTTTTTGATGCAGTTTTGGGTGTGAAGATCATCAGTGAATACCCCAAGTAGTTTAGTGTGGAGTTCAGCATTGATAGATGTGTTATTAAGGGAGGAGACAGAGAAGGAAGATTTAAGGTGTTGGAGAGATTTTGAAAGGAATAGAAGGTTTGGTTTTTATTAGGGTTGAGTAGGAGTTGGCTGGATGTCAGTCAGTTTTCAGCAGACTGAAGAGATTCTTGAGTGAGGGAGAGTAGGTGGGGAAGATTGTCAGAGGCAGAAATTATAGTAGCGTTGTCAGCTTATTGTGTTTCTGAACATAGTTGGCTGCCTCTAAATCAGGATACCATCCTTTAATTCCCCACCTGGCTACAACTTACACAACCTGCTTTAAAGAAGGTCGCTACACTTGGTACGAACGTACGGACAAGCTTTATTCAACAGTCCCACTACAAATATAAAAAACGGCCAAGGTACTGTCCTTTAATTCCCCACCTGGCTACAACTTACAAAACCTGCTTTAAAGAATGTCGCTATACTTGGTACGAACAAGCTTTATTCAACAGTCCCACTACAAATATAAAAAAATGGCCAAGGTCAATATTTACATACTGTAAAGTAAAAATAAATCTTATAAATATAACATTTAAAGCAAGCGTACTCGGTTCAAAGCACAGAAGTAAACCACCTAATCCCAGCTAATTAATTCAACTCCCCTAGATAACTCTAGCAGAAATCGTAGTTTACCATTACAATAGAGAGAGGGAATAGTTTTATGCTTGGTGAACTATATTGTAGAATAAAAGGTTCCTCTAAACACTTACTTTATTCACTGGCCCTTGGAAAGTTTGGTGCAGGTTTAGTTGGAAACTGTGCTAAAAGGGTTGTGTTACTGTAGTGGAAAGTGCGGTCTAGGATTCTCCTGCCTTATAACTCCTCCCCCCTACCTCTCACGTATGCAAGGTTATTTATCTCCCTGCAGATTCCGCCATTTTTTTAAACTGCTATGTTTCTGAACCTAGTCAGCTGCCTCTAAATCAGGGTATGTAAATGTTGCTATTTTAAATGTATATTTCTGCACATATCTCTTGGCGATCGCTTGAGGAGACCTTAGTGCTGGTCAACTGTTAGGGCCTTTGATTTTAAACTGTGTTAAAGCATTAAAAGAATATTGTGTATGGAAATCTCCTGGTGACAGCATGTTATAAGACGCTAGTGCTGCAAAACTGGTAAGGTTGTAAAAGTTGCTGGGAAAAGTGAATACTTTTGTATATATCTCTTTAGCAATAGTGCGAATATTTCTGTATTTATCTCTTAGCAACAAAGTATTAGAGATGTTAGTACTGGTTAAACTGCTAGGGTCTTTGTTTTTAAAGCTGTTTTAACTGATATGATTTTTGAGCTGTGATATATAGTTACAATTCGTTATTTATTACCTCACAGTTGTCATCCATTATAAAAATAAGTTACTGTGACTATACTGCTAAAGTGCCTAAAATTACTCGACTATTGTCTGCTGATACATGTTAGTAGTTATAAAAGGTGCTGTGTGGGGGTACAGACTTCCCTGATGACTTGCTTAACATTGAGGAGTAGAATTCTTGTATTTGAGAGACATTTTAATCACATTATAGTCGCTATTGAGCTAACTTCTGATATATTCAGTGTAGAAATACTAGACTGTATCATGTCAGCAATTTTACTGTATGATTGCTTAACTGTGCCTACATGATAGAAGTTCTCCAAAGTGACCCTTGTGTTACTGTATTGTATCTCCATTCAGGTACTGTCCTTTAATTCCCCACCTGGCTGCAACTTACAAAACCTGCTTTAAAGAAGGTCGCTATACTTGGTACGAACGTACGGACAAGCTTTATTCAACAGTCCCACTACAAATATAAAAAATGGCCAAGGTCAATGTTTACATACTGTAAAGTAAAAATAAATCTTATAAATATAACATTTAAAGCAAGCGTACTGGGTTCAAAGCACAGCAGTAAACCACCTAATCCCAGCTAATTAATTCAACTCCCCTAGATAACTCTAGCAGAAGTCGTAGTTTACCTTAACAATAGAGAAAGGGAATAGTTTTATGCTTGGTGAACTATATTGTAGAATAAAAGGTTCCTCTAAACACTTACTTTATTCACTGGCCCTTGGAAAGTTTGGTGCAGGTTGGGCTCGCTCCATGCCTCAGCCTACCCCCATATCCCACCCGCCCCAGTAGTGCTACATTTATAACTATAAAGCCACACCCCCACCTTTTTCTAGCCATGCAAAGGCAGTTCCCTGTCATCACCCTCCCCCTTCCACCACTTTCCAAATTAACCATTAACATCCCTCTAAGACAATTTACTATCACCCTAAGGCAATGAATACCATCTCACCCACTATTTTAAAGGCAACACTCAAAACCCTACCTCTCATTCTACCCCTTATAATTATACCATACCTCCTAACTAGTTATGAAGATCAGCAATATTCAGGCTTCCGCTACCCTAAATATCAAACCTGTACCCCCTTATCTCCACTTATTTCTGAACACACTACTTACTATCCGGCCTCTAAAACAACAAAACTTAATAACCTGTATCTTAATAAAACAAACCAAAAGCTCCCTAAATCCAAATATGGTCAAAAGCTACTATATAAACTCATGAGACTTTTAGCTTACCTTAGAAAAAATATAACTAAAGACGGAGACATCCATCCTAACCCAGGCCCATCCTCAACCCCAAACTCTACTAGCCCACCATTTTCTCTCAGGTCATCTAACTCCCTCCTAATTTGCCACCTAAACATAAGCCTAAACAACAAGGTACATAACCTACATGCCCTTTTAGCAACTTACCTCCCTGACATAATGTGTCTAACAGAAACCTGGCTTAAGCCATCAACCAAAGATAATGAGATCTTACCACCTGGGTATAATATACTCAGGGCTGATCGTACAAAGAAAAAGGGAGGTGGGATAGCCGTGCCATATAAAAGCACACTTAACATCATAGTTAACCCCACTCAACCACCCCAAATCTCCAATGCTGAAATATTAGCCCTAAAACTACAACTAAACAAACAAACAGAAAAGCATAAAACTAATTGGGATCTACATCCCCCCTGGGAACAACTCTGACACACTGGAGGACAATCTTAATTGGATATCTAACAACTACCCTCAAGAAACTATTGTTCTGAGCGATGTTAATATTGACTGGAACCTATGTTCTTCAGACTCCAACTCCACCCATATTAACCTCCATGGATTCTCACAGACCATATCCTCCTCCACCAGAATAGGTAATTCTAACCAAAAAGAGAGTATCCTAGACTGGATACTCATTAACAGTCATCCCCATATGTATATGTCTGGGACTCTTCCCAATGCACACCTCATCACATACATAAGGAAAGACAAAACAGTGCAGTAACAGAAACCTGGTTCAAGGCTCCCGAGAGCACCCCAGCACTACCAGGTTATACCTCATACCATGCTTTTCGGTCCCAAAACTCGGACCAAACCACAAAAGGAGGGGGAGTATCCATATTCATCAAAGATACCCACACCTCCAGGTTAATGGCACTGCACGAAGCATCAGAGACCATCCATGTGCAACTAACAGTGGGCAAAACTGCCTTTCAGTTTGTAGCCTGCTACAGACCACCCTCCCAAACTCAGGAACCCCACTCGGCTTTCCTGAGAACACTGGAAAATATGAAGTTCTCTCCAAACATCATTATATTGGGTGACTTCAGCTTCCCAAACATAGACTGGGAGCACTACTCAAGCCCCAACACCCTCGCCCAACGGTTCCTAGAATTTATAAACTCAAATGCTATGGAACAACTGGTCACCACTCCCACAAGAGGGGAAAACATATTGGACCTGATCATCACCAACATGGGGCCTCTATGTTCCATACCAGAGGTATACCCCTCATTGGTAAGCTCTGACCATAAATTAATCTCACTGGGCATCCATATCCTGTCCCCACCCCCAGCCAAGAAAACCACGGTGAAGAACTTCTCAAAACCGAGGTAGAATCCTTCAAAGCCCCCGGGCCAGTGGAAAATATGACCCAAACCGCAGAATCCTTTACAAACGCTTTCTATGGACACCTACAGGAATGCATGGATCGTGCTATCCCAAATAAAACCAAGACTCATTCCTCCATAGGCAGGAGACCTGTCTGGTGGACCCCAGCCATAAATAAGCTATACAACAGAAGGAGGAAGCTACTACATGATAGAGCAAAATCCCAAAAAGGGAAGGCATCTCTTATCAGTACTAGCAAGAAACTACAATCCCTCATAAAATCATCTAAGGCCAGCTTCGAAAGAAAAATTGCACAAGATGCTAAAGATAATCTCAAGGCCTTCTTTAGTTATGTCAGGAACCTGGGTGGCAACTCCCAGATATGCTCTGAGTTAGTTCAAAATGACAAAAAATACACTGAACCCACAGACATTGCCAACATCCTGGCGGACAGGTTCAGTGCAAACTTCTACCCCCCTTCCCCCCCCCCAAAAGAGCAAATGTCTATCCGAACAGAGTGTAGCCTCCCTAACATCACAGATACACACTTGAGAGCTGCCCTCTCCAAAGCAAAAAACACAGCATCAATGGGACCGGACGGTGTCCCAGGCTGCGTCTTACACGAACTCCAAGAAGAAGTCACTGTTCAGTCTCAGCCTTACTACAGGATATGTACCCAAGGAATGGCGTACAGCAACAGTGGTCCCACTCCACAAAAGTGGTGCCACAACGGACCCCGGAAACTATTGCCCTATAAGCCTGACTAGCCTGATCTGCAAAGCTATGGAGCGTATCATCATGAAACTCATAAACAAAGACATTGGGAACCTCCAAACACTGGATCCTACCCAATTCGGCTTTGTTAAGGGCAGATCTTGCCTCTTGAACCTGGTCGACGTCTTTGAAACAGTCACCAAGGCCATAGATGAAGGGAAGGTAGTCCACACAGCCTACCTGGACCTCGCAAAAGCCTTCAACACAATACTCCACTCGGGCATCATAAATACGCTCACCAGCTTAAATATTAACCCCTATGTCACGAGATGGGTTGCAAACTGGCTCAGGGATAGAACCCACATGGTCAGAATTGCAGGTGCCATGTCAGACTCTAAATCAGTTACAAGTGGCGTCCCACAAGGCTCAGTCCTGGGACCTCTCTTGTTCTGTATATATTTCTCTGAGGTACAGGCTAACATGGGAGGACTATGGCTGACCAAGTTCTCAGATGACTGCAAACTGGGTGCCATAATCGACTCGTCGACTGACACAAGCATCCTCCAAAAGGGTCGCACAGAGACGGATAACTGGTGCCAGAGCCATGGCCTAAAGCTAAATGCCAAAAAGTGCATAGTCATCCCCTTTGGGAAAAACAAAGTGCCCACAAATTACCACATAGGTGGTAATCCATTAATCTGGAAGAAGTAATTAGGGATTTGGGGACCCAAGTAGATAGCAATCTCTCCTTTGACAATCACGTTGCCAAAGTGGTTAGAAAGACCTTCTATATAACCCACCTTATCACGAAAAGGTTCACATCTAGATCAAGAGAGGTCATTGTGCCCCTCCGCTCATCAGGCCCATAATTGAATACAATGCCTCATTTGGGATGTACCTTACCCAACACCTGCAGCAACTGGAAAGACCCCAAAAGTACCTCACCAAGAGGATCAAGGGACTCGAACAGATGCCCTACGCAGTTAGGCTAAAGAAACTCCAGCTCTACTCAGTTGCTTACTGCCTACTCAGAGGCGATCTGTGCCTGACGTATAAAGCCATGTCCAACCTAGAATTAATGGACATGCTCCACCTCAGGAAATCCAAATCCCTTAGAGCTACATGCTCCAGGGACTTAAACCTCAGCACAGAAATAAATAGGACATGCTGGAGGGACAGATTCATATCCCAGAGGCTCCCCTCACTCTGGAACAAAATCCCAATCACTGTTAGGCAGAGTCCTTCAATGACCCTCTTCAAGAGAAATCTTGACGAGTGGATGGGAGATCGTAAGTTTACCCCTGGGATCTCTTCTGTGTCCCTACTAGACAGAGGCACAGTAAACTAACCTCAAAAGGGCTATCTTCTGTGACCTATTATACAGAGGCACAGTCAACTAATCTAAAAGGGTGGCGAAAGCCAAACACACTCTGGCTAGGCTTATAAATGCCCTAGGGCAGATAGCCTAGTATCAACCTATGAACCTATGAACAGTCAGCTCTCGATTGCCCATTTACAGGTCTGTCAGAAAAAAGAAAAATTTTAAACCTACAAAATTCCAAACAAAACTCAAATCCTGTAACTGGTCAAATCTAAAATACCTTCCCCTAGAAGAGGCAGTAACATATTTTAACGCCACATTTCTTACCATACTTGATTCTCATGCTCCAAAACGGTCAATCAAAATTAAAACACAAATAGCACCTTGGCTAACAAAAGACTCCAAATCTAAAATTACACTTAGAAATAAAGCATGGGCCAAATGGCGTACTACCAAGGCACCCCTAGAGCGTATTAAATTCCAGCAGCTAAGAAATGAGACTAGAAAAGCCATCACACTTGACAAAAAAAACTGTTACTGCCATCTACAACAGAAACATCAAAACAACCCTCAAACATTTTGGGCGGGTATAAATGATCTTCTCCATCCAGGTAAATCCTCCACTCCTACCCCAGCAACATTATGTGATAAAAGCCCAGAAGAAGTAGCAAATACATTTAATAGTTTCTTTACTGAGACTACAGTCCTTAGCCAACCAACTATCTACTACCTGCTCCTCAATAACAGATTCTGTACCCAAGACACTACTCTCCTTTAACCTCCAACCTATCTCCATATCCTTTATCCGATCCTTATTGAAGAAGCTAAAGCCAACTACCCTCTTTGCATATCTTCTCCCAGCCGAATATCTGCAAAAAGCTGCAGATGTCATAGCATACCCCATCTCGATCCTAATTAATCAAACCATAACAGAGGCCACAATCCCCTCAATTTGGAAAATATCTTATGTAATACCACTCCATAAAGGCAGCTCATCCACAGAACTATCAAACTATAGGCCAATAGCCATATTGTCACCACTTGCCAAAATCATGGAGAAGTGTGTGCACAGACAACGTCGATACTATCTCATCCAGAATAAACTACTGACCAACTCACAACATGGATTTAGACCCCACCACAGTACATCCACTGCCCTCCTCTCTTTTACCAATATAATTAACCATAACCGGAATAACAAAAATATATCTTCAGCTCTCTTTCTGGACCTGTCCATAGCCTTCGACATGGTTAACCACCAGCTACTTCTCCACACTCTGAAAACCTTGTACTTAGACAACCAAGCTCTCCACTGGTTTCATGCCTACCTCTCTGGTAGGCAACAAGCAGTGCTGTGGCAGAATAAGCTCTCTTTCCTGTTACCAAATACCATTGGAATTCCTCAAGGCTCCATATTAGGACCTCTTCTCTTTTCTGTCTTTATTAATGACCTCCATACAGTCATCCCAGATGCCACCTGCATTCATTATGCAGATGACTCTACACTTGTATGTTCCGATACCTCTCCAGTTAACCTACTATCTACAACCCAGCTCACTTTTACTACAGTGGAAAACTGGCTATCAGATCATCACCTGATCTTAAACCCAAACAAAACCAAACTACTACTCTTCTACCCAACCCATAAATCCTCTCCTACATCTTTTACCATACAATCTAACAATGGCACTATCATCTCCCCAGACTCTTATACAAAACCCTTAGGAGTTACCATTGACAATAAACTTAGATTTGACATGCATATTAACCAAACCATTAAATCCATTAACAAGAAACTTGGGTCACTGTACAGGATAAAATCCTTCTTAACTCCAGTGGCCAAAGTGGCCATTGCCCGCTCACATCTTCTCTCTACCCTTCTATACGCCTCTCCTGTGCTTACTAACCTGAACAAATCTGACCTTAACAAACTCTCGTGTTGTTATAATCATATTGCCAGATTTTCAACTGGCATGCTCTATAGAACACGCCACTGCCTTAACCTAAAAACCCTTGGCTGGATAGAACTACCAAACCTTCTCCAGCTGAACCAACTCACAGAAGCATTTAAAATTCTCAAACAACCCGACAACACCCCTGCACTGAAAAATATATTAATTCCTTACACCAATATAGGCTGTCTTCGCTCATCAAACAGGCTGCTTGTCCAAACAATCAAATCCTATAACTCAGGGGGTGATACTCTATTTGCCAACGCCATTGGCAAAATATGGAACTCCCTCCCCTCCAGCCTTACTCTTACTACCTCCTTAGTCCAATTCAAGAAGAGTCTAAAACTCCATTTTAAGTCACATTGGCTTTGCCAATGCTCTAACCCAGATTAGCTCCTTTTCGTTAAACCAAGGTCATACTTTTCCTCTGGATTATCCAAGTTCAAAAACTTAAACCTTTTATTCTCAAATGATCTAACTTTATATTTCCATGACTTATTTCTGACCATAAATAGAAGCCCTTAAATCTTTTCTAAATGGACAACTTAGGGAAGGGACCTGTAACCCCAAACAAGAACAATGAATAGAAACTAAAATCAAAATCTAAAATTGTCTTATTTTTAAGCTAGCATGTTTGAAAAATCTGAATGAGAACTTTCGTATTTTGTGGTTGCTATGGCTAGAATGTTTTGTAGCAGTATGTAAATTGATTTTTCCTCTCATATGCTTTACTATATGTAACAATCTGTAACTGTGTCTATGTTGGAGCTTTTCTCCCTGGGCCTCCGCTGAAAATGGGCATGTATCCAGTTGGACCAATCCCGGTCAACAAATGTGAAATAATAAAATAATAATAATATTAAAGATGAAAGAGAACAGGAGAGATAGATGTTATTTATGAAAATGTTGAATAAGAGTGGTCCAAGGATGGAGCCTTGGAGAACCCCAGTGTGGACTGGGAGGAAAGGAGAAGATGCAGAGAGCCATCTAACAGACTGAAATTGGTTAGAGCGATAACTAGAGAACCAGGCAATAGTTGAGTTGGAAAGATTAAGACTAGATAGTTTGGACAGACGTAGATTGTGGGAGACAGTATCAAAGGACTTAGAGTGGTCAAGGAAAAGGCACGAGACTAATTTATTATTGTATTGAGATCTAGAGATGTTCTGTATAAAAGATGTTAGCACTGTAGATGTACTATGATTTGGGTGAAAACCATATTGAGTAGGGGTGAGAAAAATTTCCTGTAGCAGATGAGCAAGGAGTTGTTTATGGATGCATTTTTCCAGAATCTTTAATAAAGGAGATAGAATAGCAGTTAGCCTGAAATTAGAGGGGTCAATGGAGTTTCCTCCCTTATAAAGGGGAATGGGATAGAACATTTTCCAAATTTCTGGCACTGTGTGTTCCTGGATTATTTTGTCTATTAGTATAGAGATAGGATACGCATTGGCTTTTGCTGCTAGTTTAAGGAAAAGAGGTGGTAAGTTATTGGCAGAAGGAGGACATGTTTTGAGTTTGCTGAAAAGTGATCTGATATAAGTGGTGGAGACAGGCTTAAGGGAGAAAGAGGATATAAGAGAAGAAGGGAGGGGTGAGATAGTGGGGTAGGTACCTGTGTCTTTTTTTAGTTCATTTCTGAATAGAGTCTATGAAGAAGGAGTAAAAGAGTAGCAGTGTCCAAGGCATAGCTATTAGGGGAGGGATCTGGAGAAGAGGGGTTACAGGGATGTAATAGTTTGTTGAAAGTATTCCAGAATTTTGTGGGGTTAGGATGGGGATTTTCAAGTGGCTTGAGACTGAAATTGTTTTTGTCATGGTTGACTTTTTTTTGTAATGTTAAGCAATTCCCTGTAGCACTGGAGACTGGAAGGGGTTTTGTTTTTTTTTGCCAATTTTTCCAGGAGGTATCCCATTTGTGCATGAGGCTGTGAATGTCTTGTATTAACCAAGGAGCAAAATTGTATATCATTCTTTTTTTTCCTGATGGGGGCAAGGGAGTTGAGGGTGTTGAGAAATATGCTATTGAATTTAAGAAATGCTTCTTTTAGTGAGAGATTGCATAGGAAGGACCAGTTAATTGAGGAGAGTATATGATTAAAGGTATCAGGGTTGATGTTAGAGAGTTTGCGACAGTCTTTGTAATGTTGGGATTTGAGCAATTGGGGGGAGTGTTTTTGGATGCATATAGGGAGGTGGTCACTTTTGGATTCAGGAAGTGTTGTGGGGTTGTGGTAGAAATGAGGGTTGGAGGTAAGGATCCAGTCCAGTATAGTGCCAGTGTTTCACAGTTTGTTAAGGCAAGTGGGAGTAGTAATTAGTTGGGAGAAGCCATGCAGGTTAATGCTGTCAGTAGGAGAGACAGAGGATAAAGTATTCCAGTCACTCTTTACATCACCAAGTATGAGAGTTTCATAGGGGAAAGTTTGAGTTATCCAGGAGAGAAAGTGTTCAAGGGTAGGGATGTTTTTGCCTGGGGGTGTGTAGATGGTGACTATAGCAAATTTGGGATGTAGTGAGGGGAAAGGGAATATTTTTATTCTAAGCAGGTAGATGTCATTGTGATAGAAAAGAGGAGGAGCAATTTGAAAAGCATGAGTACTAGAGAGGTGAGTATGTTTGTAGCTAAGTGTAGGGACAGGATTTGTGTGTGATAGGGTATGACGATAGGAGGTAGAAATGGTGACAAAAATAAGTAGAGTAGTAGTTAGGAGAAGGTGTAACATCTTGAATGAAGAAGAAAATGAGATGGAGAGTAGTTTATGAAAGTAGTTCAATTATAATGGAGCTAAGAGTTAAGGCTAAAGTATGTCACAGGTGAACTCTTGTCAACAGGAAGTGAAAGCTGATAGGTGAGTTGGGGAGGAAGTAGGGCTGGTTTGATTGTCTTTAGAATAAATGTGGGGTAAGCAAGAATGGGGGTACAGTAGGGGAGAAGCGTGAGCCTGAGTTAAGTGGGCTGGACCAGGAACATCGTTGTGCAACTGTCTCCTAAAATATGGGGTAAGCAGGGGTTGGGTGGGAATGGGGTAGGGTAGGGGAGTAGAGTGAGCCTGACTGGAGTGGGCTGGACCAGGATCATTGTTGTGCGACTGTCTCTTAAAACAATAAGTTTCCAAGAGTAAGTGTATGTATGAAAATAACTAAAAGCTAAGCCATTTGAACTGAAATAAAAAGCGGTAAACCTGTACTTAGGGATGTGTAACTTGGGGAGAATGGGTGAAGGCAGAGTAAAATATTTGGGAAAGTAAAAAGTAGTAGTGATTACCAGACGATGATGCTAACTGTTGGTAGCTGTACTTTAGATAACCTTAGAAATAGCCAATGTAATCTAAGGACAAAGTTACAATGCAGAGTAATTGAAAACAGTCTGCATTTGCAGGACAGTAGGAGCGGCAGAAAGCCAATGGTAAGACAAATTAAAACTACTGCAGCTGTTATAAGTGTGGAGCACTTTTACACTAGCTAAGTAAGAGAGATGGGAAAGAAATATGGGGAGGGGTGGGGGAGGAGATACGAGAAACGTCCCAGTGATGTGCAGCAAGTGATTATATGGCAAATATTGTCAGAACACATTTAATTCTGAAACATACATTTAATATTTGGGCAAATTACGCATCCAGTCGTAGAGCCGCAGAGCTTACAGGGATGAGTGCAGTTAACTGCTTTGTGACATTAAATATTTGAGCAGCAGCTTTGAGAAAGAAACAGCTGATGTGTATCAAAGCAAAATAAGCATCCAGTTGTAGAGCTACAGAGCTTCCAGGGATGACTGTTGTTAATTGCTTTGTGACGTAAAATATTTGGACAGTAGCTTTGAGAAAGGAACAGCTGAGGTGTATCAAAGCAAAACAAGTATCCAGTCATAGACCCGCAGAGCTTCCAGGGATGACTATGATTAACTGCTTTGTGAATAAAGTACAAAATATGACTTAAAGTTGACCAGAAACCCACAAGTAATGCTCACACATCACCAGGGTATTTTCCGGTATGCTATAAGTGGGAAATGGATTTTTAACACAAGCAACTTTACAAATACATTTTTCATTAGAAGCGTCTATACAAATCAGTTTGATGTACAAATGACATGTAATTCTTTACAAAATTCCAGCTAGCTGTGCTGGCATATGTTACACATACACTGCCGTACTTCTCCTGGCATAGCTGGCAATACGTCACATCATCATAGTTTAAACTTATCTGTCTGAGGAATGTAGGCTGTTGGCTTTTGCTACTTGCATTGTGTACCATCCAGTGCATTCGCTAAGAGGGAATTCTGTGGTGACAAGATTTTGATGTGAATGCCCTATATGATGATGAATGTGTAGATCTCCTTGTTTTTCTAATAGAGAACATGTCGACGGAAACATCAAAGTG